>NW_021299438.1:0-1554 GCF_002162155.2 Triticum dicoccoides
TGGGCTGTAGGGGGTGCGCCTTGGCCTACATGGGCCAAGGGCACCAGCCCCAAGAGGCCCATGCGCAAGGAAACTTGGAGAGGGAAGAGTCCTAAAGGGGGAAGGCACCTCCGAGGTGCCTTGGGGAGGATGGACTCCTCCCCATCCTTAGCCGCACCCCTTCCTTGGAGGAGGGGGCAAGGCTGCGCCCTCCCCCTCTCCCTTGGCCCTATATATAGTGGGGAAAAGGAGGAGCAATCATACCTAAGGCCTTTGGTTGCCTCCCTCTCCCTCCCGTGACACATCTCCTCTCCCGTAGGTGCTCGGCGAAGCCCTGCAGGATTGCCACGCTCCTCCACCACCACCACGCCGTTGTGCTGCTGTTGGATGGAGTCTTCCTCAACCTCTCCCTCTCTCCTTGCTGGATCAAGGCGTGGGAGACGTCACCGGGCTGTATGTGTGTTGAACGCGGAGGTGCCGTCCGTTCGGCACTTGATCATCGGTGATCTGAATCACGACGAGTACGACTCCATCAACCCCGTTCACTTGAACGCTTCCGCTTAGCGATCTACAAGGGTATGTAGATGCACTCTCCCTTTCTACTCGTTGCTGGTCTCTCCATAGATAGATCTTGGTGTTTCGTAGGAAAATTTTTGAATTTCTGCTACGTTCCCCAACAGTGGCATCATGAGCTAGGTCTATTGCGTAGATTCTATGCACGAGTAGAACACAAAGTAGTTGTGGGCGTTGATTTTGTTCAATATGATTGCCGCTACTAGTCTTATCTTGATTCGGCGGCATCGTGGGATGAAGCGGCCCGGACCGACCTTACACGTACTCTTACGTGAGACTGGTTCCACCGACTGACATGCACTAGATGCATAAGGTGGCTAGCGGGTGTCTGTCTCTCCTACTTTAGTCGGATCGGATTCGATGAAAAGGGTCCTTATGAAGGGTAAATAGCAATTGGCATATCACGTTGTGGTCTTTGCGTAGGTAAGAAACGTTCTTGCTAGAAACCCATAGCAGCCACGTAAAACATGCAAACAACAATTAGAGGACGTCTAACTTGTTTTTGCAGGGTATGCTATGTGATGTGATATGGCCAAAAGGATGTGATGAATGATATATGTAATGTATGAGATTTATCATGTTCTTGTAATAGGATTCACGACTTGCATGTCGATGAGTATGACAACCGGCAGGAGCCATAGGAGTTGTCTTTATTTTTTGTATGACCTGCGTGTCATTGAAGAACGCCATGTAAATTACTTTACTTTATTGCTAAACGCGTTAGCCATAGAAGTAGAAGTAGTCGTTGGCGTGACAACTTCATGAAGACACGATGATGGAGATCATGATGATGGAGATCATGGTGTCATGCCGGTGACAAGATGATCATGGAGCCCCGAAGATGAAGATCAAAGGAGCTATATGATATTGGCCATATCATGTCACTACTCTTATTTGATTGCATGTGATGTTTATCATGTTTATACATCTTATTTGCTTAGAACGACGGTAGTAAATAAGATGATCCCTCATTAAAATTTCAAGAAGTGTTCTCCCCTAACT
>NW_021299439.1:0-1679 GCF_002162155.2 Triticum dicoccoides
TCAAAGAACATGGTCCAATGCTCCGAGTGAACTTCAGTCGGCTGCTGCTGTTCAATCCACTCGGCGAGGAAATCTGCTATTGCCTGGGACTTAATGGCTTTCTTTGCCTCAAACTTGATATCAAGGGGAAGAAGTTCAATCGCCCATTTAGCCACTCGACCAGTTGCATCTCTGTTGTGCAAAATCTCTGATAGTGGGGCGTCGCTGACGACTGTGATGGAATGATCAGAGAAATAATGAGCAACCTTCTTTGTGGTCATGTATATTCCATACACAAGCTTCTGATAATGAGGATATCTCTGTTTGGATGGAGTCAAGACTTCAGACAAATAATACACTGGGCGCTGAACTTTGAGAGCTTTTCCTTCTTCTTCCCGCTCGACCGTAAGCACAGTACTGACGACTTGTCCTGTGGCTGCGATATAGAGCAAAAGAGGCTCTTTGCTGATTGGAGCAGCAAGCACCGGCTGGGTGGAGAGCAGAGCTTTTAGCTCGGCAAACGCTGCATCAGCTTCTAGAGTCCACTCGAACTTGTCTGCCTTCTTCATCAGTCGGTAAAGAGGCAATGCCTTTTCACCGAGTCGTGAGATGAATCGACTTAATGCGGCCAAGCATCCAGTAAGCTTCTGGACATCGTGCACTCGCACAGGGCGTTTCATTCGGAGAATAGTGCCAATCTTCTCTGGATTAGCGTCGATTCCTCGTTCGGAAACGAGAAAACCGAGTAACTTGCCACCAGGAACTCCAAATGTGCACTTTGATGGATTGAGCTTGATATCATACCTTCTGAGGTTGGCAAATGTTTCGGCGAGATCGGCGAGCAGGTCGGAACCTTTTCGTGACTTGACAACGATATCATCCATATATGCTTCCACATTCCTACTGATTTGAGTGAGTAGACACTTCTGAATCATTCGCATAAATGTGGCTCCGGCATTCTTGAGGCCGAATGGCATGGTGATATAGCAGAAGCACCCGAATGGAGTGATGAAAGCTGTTTTTATCTCGTCGGGTCCGTACAGACGGATCTGGTGGTACCCGGAGTAGGCGTCTAGAAAAGACAGTCTCTCGCATCCCGCGGTCGAGTCAACAATTTGATCTATGCGAGGGAGAGGAAAATGATCTTTCGGGCAGGCCCGGTTGATGTGCTTGAAATCAATGCACATTCGGAGCGATTTGTCCTTCTTAGGAACCATGACGACATTAGCGAGCCACTCGGAGTGGTATATCTCTCGGATAAATCCTGCCGCCAACAGTCGAGCCACTTCCTCACCAATGGCTTTTCTCTTCTGGACGGCGGACCGCCTAAGATGCTCTTTGACTGGTTTTGCAGATGAGTCGACTCTTAGGCGATGCTCAGCCAGTCCCCTGGGAACACCTGGCATGTCAGCGGGCTTCCATGCAAAAATGTCCCAGTTCTCACGGAGGAACTGGATGAGCGCTTCTTCCTATTTCGGGTCGAGTGTTGTGGAGATGTGGGTCGGAGCTGCATCGGGGTCGGTCGGGTGAATGTGAACAGGCTTCGTCTCACCGGACGACTGAAATGCAGACTCTGTGGCGGGTTTCTTGGATCGCAGCAAATCACTCGGATCTGCATTTTGCTTGTATTCTTCGAATTCGACCGCTGTCACCTGGGAATCGGCAATCTTTGAGCCCTTCTGAAAGCACTCTTCTGCCTT
>NW_021299440.1:0-936 GCF_002162155.2 Triticum dicoccoides
AATTCCCGGGGTGCGTTTGTGTGTCTGTCCTCAACACTCACAGTTTGGGCCAATTCTGACGCGATTCGAGGACTATTACTCAACATTTAGGGGTCCCGAAGCAATTTCCATAGTTGTTGAACCCCAAAATGCGTTTACGTGCCGGTCATGAACACTCACAGTTGTGGCCGATTCTGGCCCGTTTCGTGGACTATTACTCACTGTTTGGGGTCCCGGTGTGACTTGCGCAATTAACAAACCCCGGGGTGCGTTTACGTGTCGATCATCAACACTCGCAGTTTCGGCCGATTCGGGCTCGTTTTGTGGCACTCGCAGTTTTGGCCGATTCTGGCCCGTTTCATGGACTATTACTCACAGGTTTGGTGTCCCGGAGTGCTTTCCTTGATTAACAAACCCCGGGGTGCGTTTACGTATCGGTCATCAACACGCATGGTTTTTGTCGATTCTGACTCGTTTCATGGACTATTACTCACCATTTTGGGGTCCCGAAGAGATTTCCATAGTTGTTGAACCCCAAGGTGCGCTTACATGTATGTCATCAACAATCGCAGTTTGGGCCGAATTTTGGCCCATTTCTTGGACTATTACTTAGTTTCGGGGGTCCTGGTGTGATTTCCACAATTTACGAACCCCGTGGTGCGTTTACGTTTCGGTCATCAACACTCACAATTTTGGCCGATTCTGGTCCGTTTCGTGCACTATTACTCGCCGCTTTGGGGTCCCAGAGCGATTTCCATGGTTGTTGAACTCCAAGGTGCACTTACGTGTCTGTCATCAACATTCATAGTTTTTGCCAATTCTGGCCCGTTTCTTGGACTATTACTCTGTTTTGGCGTCCCGGTGTGATTTCCATGATTGACGAACACCGGGGTGCGTTTATGTGTCGGTTAGCAACACTCGCATTTTGGGCCGCTTCTGGCCCGTTTCGTCGACTAT
>NW_021299441.1:0-1261 GCF_002162155.2 Triticum dicoccoides
AAACTTAGTTTTAAATGCTGTTTTCCATTCATCTCCCAATTTCATACGAATTTGATGGTAGCCACTACGCAAATCAACTTTGGAGAATATTGTAGAGCCACTCAATTCATCAAGCATATCATCTAGCCTAGGAATAGGATGACGATAACGAATAGTAATATTATTAATGCCTCTACAATCAACACACATACGTGATGTACCATCCTTTTTCGGCACTAGAATAATAGGAACAGCACAAGGACTAAGGGATTCGCGTATATAACCTTTGTCGAGAAGCTCTTGTACTTGGCGCATAATCTCCTTCGTCTCCTCTGGATTGGTACGGTATGGTGCACGGTTTGGCAGTGAAGCACCGGGAATTAAGTCAATCTGATGCTCAATCCCTCAAATAGGCGGTAATCCCGGTGGCACGTCTTGTGGAAAGACGTCAGCGAACTCCTGCAAAATGTTAGTGACAGCAGGAGGCAAAGAGGAAGGCACGTCCTCGAATGAAAATAATGCCTCTTTGCACACAAAAGCATAGCAAACAGATTTGCTGAAATCTAGCTCATCAATATCAGATTTGGTGGCAAATAAACATGCACTTTTCAATTTAATTTCAGAAGCAACACTAGATGGTTTATTATTAGGCTTCAGTTGTTGCTCAAATTCTTTTGCCACAATCTGATTTTCACTCTTATTCGTCTCCTGTTTTGCTTTATTAGCTCTATT
This sequence comes from Triticum dicoccoides, assembly GCF_002162155.2. NCBI lineage: Eukaryota > Viridiplantae > Streptophyta > Magnoliopsida > Poales > Poaceae > Triticum > Triticum dicoccoides. Next base: position 712 of record NW_021299441.1, read on the forward strand.
AATATCATCTTTCAAAATGGAATCAGGAGTCATAGGAAGCAAAGTAATATTTTTATCCTTATGAACAAGAGTGTAGTGATTGTTTCTACCATGGTGTACAGAATTTTTATCAAATTGCCATGGTCTACCAAGTAATAAGGAACATGCTTGCATAGGTACCACATCACAATCAACATAATCAGCATATGTAGAGATACTAAAATGCACACGAACAGTACGTGTTACCTTAACCTTGCCGCTGTTGTTGAACCATTGGATGTAGTAAGGATGTGGATGTGGTCTTATGGTGAGAGAAAGCTTCTCCACCATCTCCATGCTAGCCAAGTTGTTGCAGCTCCCTCCGTCTATTATGACGCGCACAGAACGTTCCTTCACAACTCCCTTGGTATGGAACAAATTGTGCCTCTGATTTTGCTCAGCTTGTGTGACCTGCACACTCAAAACACGTTGAGCAACTAAACATTCATACCTGTCAGCGTCTTCAGGAGCCATGTATTGCGTCTCATGATCAGAATCATCTCCACCATGTTCTTCACGTGTAATAAGAGCC
>NW_021299442.1:0-1371 GCF_002162155.2 Triticum dicoccoides
AGACAAGTTACTTCCGCTGCTGGTTTGTATGACTGTATGACTTGTATGTTGGGTCGTGAGACCCGTACCTTTGTGTATGTTATGTATGGCTCCCTGAGCCTTAAATAAAGTACTTGTGTCGTAGAGTCATGTTGTGATGCTTCGTTGTATTTGCACATATCGAGCATATTGTGTGTATGATTGAAATGCTTGGTATGTGTGGGATCTGACTATCTAGTTGTTTATCTTTAGTAGCCTCTCTTACCGGGAAATGTCTCCTAGTGTTACCGCTGAGCCATGGTAGCTTGCTACTGCTCTGGAACACTTAGGCTGGCCGGCATGTGTCCTTCTTCGTTCCTGTGTCTGTCCCTTCTGGGAAATGTCACGCTTTGAGTACCGGAGTCCTGTTAGCCCGCTACAGCCCGGTTCACCGGAGTCCTGCTAGCCCAGTGCTACAGCCCGGACCCACTTGCTGATGACCGACACGTTCGAAGCTAGGTCATGGATGCCTGTCCCTGTAAGTCTGTGCCACTTTGGGTTTACGACTAGTCATGTCAGCCCGGGCTCTTTATCATATGGATGCTAGCGACACCATCATATACGTGAGCCAAAAGGCGCAAACGGTCCCGGGCAGAGGTAAGGCGACACCCGTGGGGATACCGTGCGTGAGGCCGCAAAGTGATATGAGGTGTTACCGGCTAGATCGATGTGACATCGAGTCGGGGTCCTGACAGCGTTGGCATCAGAGCCGGACTGCCTGTAGGTTCTCCAAGCCAAACTGGTCGATGTTGAGTCTAGAAATTCTTTAGTTATATGTAGGGGATTTGTTTGTGGGATGGAACGTAAGGCTCTTTTTACTCCTTTATCTTATGACATTCTGATCTGAGTCAGTCCATTCTTCTACCGGGGGATAAGGAATTAGGATCTGTTCTCTCTATCAGGATCACGTGTTACTAATCAGTAGTACCTTATAAGTTTGATGGATACAAGCCTAGTTCAGTTCTACTACCACATTATGTTGTTAGAATGGATTCAGAACTTTGATATGATGATGATGAGTGTGTATGTAATCCTTTGTCAAATGTCTCAAAATCCTTCTTGAGCATTTACAGCTGTTATGCTGCCGAAATTTTGCTAGAAATTCTAATGCCCTTGCATTATGATTGTGCTTTCAGATGGCCACTCGCGACCTCAATCAAGTGGTTTGCCTGACTCGATGCCTAGATGTACCCGGCCATACTGCCAAGTTGGTCAGGGTAATGACTGAGGCTGGATACCGCTGGTATCCTGAGTACACGGTCGAAGAGCAATTCCGAGATTTTAATCAAAGCCAGTATCTCTGCACTGTCAGGATATTTCCATCTTATCCTGGATCCACCGAGCCTCTTCACT
>NW_021299443.1:0-1132 GCF_002162155.2 Triticum dicoccoides
ACCTCAGTAAAAGCTACTTACATATTAAGCATCAAGATCTATTGAGATAGATCAAGACGCTTGATAAGATTTTCAATGAGTACATACCTTGGCAAGATTTTGAAATAGTTCAAAATGGAACAGTCAAAGAAAGAGTTCTTGCCTGTGTTGCAAAGGTATGAAATTGAGTAAGACTCAAATCCCGACCACAGCAGAAAATAGAAAAAAAAATGAAAAGTCATTCCCTGTGCCTCAGTCATAGGTTCTATAAAGTATGCTATGCTATGTACCAGACCTATTGTATACCTTACTCTGAATTTGGCAAGAGAGTACAATAGTGATCTAGGAGTAGATCACTGGACATTGGTCAAGAATATCCTTAGTAAGGACTAAGGAGATGTTTCTCGATTATGGAGGTGATAAAAGAGTTTGTTGTAAAAGTTACACTAAGTCTCAACCTGGATACATATTGAAAGTGGGAGCAATTAGCTAGAGTAGCTCCGTGCAGAACATTGTTGACATAAATATTTGCAAAATACTTACGGATCTGAATGTGACAGACCCGTTGACTAAGATTCTCTCACAAGCAAAACATGATCGCACCTTAGTACTCCTTGGGTGTTAATCACATAGCGATGTGAACTAGATGACTGAATCTAGTAAAACCCTTTGGGTGTTGATCACATATCGATGTGAACTATGGGTGTTAATCACATGGTGATGTGAACTATTGCTGTTAAATCACATGACGATGTGAACTAGATTATTGACTCTAGTGCAAGTGGGAGACTGAAGGAAATATGCCCTAGAGGCAATAATAAAGTTATTATTTATTTCCTTATTTCATGATAAATGTTTATTATTCATGCTAGAATTGTATTAACCGGAAACATAATACATGTGTGAATACATAGACAAACAGAGTGTCACTAGTATGCCTCTACTTGACTAGCTCGTTAATCAAAGATGGTTATGTTTCCTGACCATGAACAATGAGTTGTTATTTGATTAACGAGGTCACATCATTAGTTGAATGATCTGATTGACATGACTCATTCCATTAGCTTAGCACCTGATCGTTTAGTATGTTGCTATTGCTTTCTTCATGACTTATACATGTTCCTATGACTATGAGATTATGCAACTCCCGTTT
>NW_021299444.1:0-1209 GCF_002162155.2 Triticum dicoccoides
CGTCGTTTACACGACATGTACTCGGCAACCTTCAAGCGGAAGCCCAACGTGGGTGTCGGCCACGACCTACCTAATCACCTAAGCCTCCAGTCCAGGTTTATCGCCTATCCAGGTTCCATCCGCAGGGAGTCCGGCCGAGGTTTCCCATACGGCCCCGAACGATGTGAACAGGGTTCCCGAGATACCTAACGGGTATTCGGTACACCGTGCCACGTACCTACCGCATCACATCCCACCCCTACGGTCAGCGCTGTCCACGGCCTCCAGTAGGCTACAAACACCAGAAACTACTTGCAACTCCTGGACGGAGAACTAGGGTGAATAAGAAGCCGAGAGGGTCCATTGGTTTCGGGCCCAATGCATGGTAGTAGCTGATTCTTAAATCACACATACAGATCTCAGTGCTTAAGGTCGGCTTCAATGAAACAACCCGCCATGTACTCCTACATGGCCTCTCATCGATACATTTACCAAATCGTGTTCACCACACCACTCTCATTACCGACGTAATCATTTCACTCTAGCCCATCACCCCGATGAACCAGACCTGACACGACTCTAAGCATAGCAGGCATAGAAAGGTAGGAACAACACATACATAGGGCTCAATCAACTCCTACACATGCTAGTGGGTTTCATCTAGTTACTGTGGCAATGACAGGTCATGCAGAGGAAATGGGTTCAACTACCGTAGCACACAGCAGTTTGAATCGCGTTGTCTTAATGCAGTAAAAGAGAGCAGGAGTGAGAACATGGGATTGTATCGATATGATCAAATGGTTGGTTGCTTGCCTGATGGTTCGATGCACTGATACGGTTCTTCGTTAGGGTAATCGCGGTACTCCTCGGAGGCAGAACCTGTCGCAAGGACATCGATACACAACCATCACCAAACAATGTGCAACAATATGATGCATGCATGAAACATAGCAATATGAGTGTGTTGGGCTAATGCAACTAAAACCAGAAGGGTTTGAACAAATTTGAATCAAGGATTCAAATTTCAAATTCAAATATGGCCTTTTAAAGTGCTTTTCCTTGTTCTGCTTGAAACATCAATTTAACTTGTTTGATCATGCATGAAAATAGTACAGATGGATAGATTGGATTTTTCTGATCATTTTTCATATATAATTTGTCCAATTTGGAGTTACAGAATAAAAGTTATGAATTTTTGAAGTTTAAATAATATTCTGGAATTTCCTGATT
>NW_021299445.1:0-1227 GCF_002162155.2 Triticum dicoccoides
TTGTAAGGAAAGAGTATTATATCTTTGTGTTCATTTATTTCCAACGATCGTAGCAAGTTGGCCTCGGTTTCTTGGGCACGATATTGAACCTCAGTTGCATCTATGAGATACGTGTTAATGAACCCAATATCTCCCACTTGTCTTTTCTTCAATTCGGCGATCTTCAATCTGCATAATATAGTGAGGATAATTATAAATACATGCAAATGAAAGGACTGAGTTATATAGAGAGACTTAATGACGGAAGTAGTACTACTTACAGACAGTAGGAGGTGACCGTTGCTTTATCGATGGCCAATTGATTGAAAAACTGATAGAACTCCTCAAATGGAATAGGCAACAGTTCAATTCCAAGGAGGTCATGCTCCTTTTCAACTCTCACATACAAAGTACTCCTCCCGTCAGACTCTTTGCAGGTTTTCATGTACCAATCATGCAATCTTCGCATCATCGTTGATAGAGAACTTTCATCTTTGACGAGAGGCTTCCCGTACTCGTATCTTTGTATCTGCACCTCCAAGATATCATAATGTACATCGTCGGGCAGGTAATCTGCAGGATTGCCATAACCGGGCACCATCCTCGGATCGACGATGTCGCTAGCAGGCACCTTGAGCGGGGGCACGATTGCTTCGCTTGTTCGCCGAGCTGGGCAATTTGTTTCCCAGCTCGTCGTTCTTTCATCCTTTGATCACTTTTAGTACTTCCCGACCTCTCCACTTCGGCAAATGCCTTTCCAATAATGCGCTCATAGTTGCCTTTCGGCGGAGACTTGGGTGGTTTTGTCAGGGCAGCCAGAATGCGCTTCCCTTTCACCGGATCTACCTTCTCCTCCGGAGGTGGATGTCTCTTTGCTTTCAACCCTTGAAACCAGTCATCCACTTCGGTCTGCGCGATCTTCGCGTTTTCCTCCTCGCTCCTCTCGTACGGTAACTTCTCTGGAGTCTTCAGAGAAGGACCGAATCTATATCTCCTCCCGCCTTTGGCTGTACTGCTAGACGCCGGCAGAGTAGACGGAGCGGATGTCTTCTTTCCTTGCTTACGAGGTGGAGGAGAAGGACTGCGACGCGCCGTACAAGCCGGAGCGGCGGCGGGTCTCTTCCGCCCTTGCTGACGAGGCGGAGAAGGAGGAGGCTGGCTGCTCGGGCGCGCCGGCGCAGGCGGAGAAGGAGGCGGAGTGCCGCCACGCGCCGGAGAAGGAGCGGGCCGAGTGCCCTGATCGTCACT
>NW_021299446.1:0-1107 GCF_002162155.2 Triticum dicoccoides
AAAAAAAAAACATCTCCGCGCCGAGCCGGACACGTCCGACCCGGCCGGACATTTCTCCGCCGCCACTCCCGCGCCGCCACGTGGCACCGGACCACATCCCCGCCGCCAGGCCCGGGAGGCCCGTGGCCGGCCCCCGAGGCCCACGCCGCCGCCCAGCGCCTCCTCGCGCCTCGCGCCGCTGCCTCTCCTCCGCGCCACCGCACGCCGGCGGCCGCCGCCGCCACCGAGCCCGGCTGCTGCCGCCGCCGCCTCGCCGGGACGACGCGGGCCGCGCCCCACGCCGCCGCGGGCTGCCGGCGCCGCCCCGCCGCCTCCACGTCGTCCTCTCCTCCGGCCCCGGCCTCTCCCCGCTGCTCCGGCCGCCGTCCCCACCATTTCCGGCAAGTCCCCGGTGCACCTCGGCTTCCGTGCTCCGGCGGTGAACAGTAACCGCGAGATCTGGATCCAGATCTGATTTCGAACGGTTGACTTTTATCCTCGAAACCCTAGTTTTTTTATGCTACCTTTGACTGCTTGTATCTCCGCAACCGTAGCTCCGTTTGGGGCGTATGATATGTCAAAATGTTCGTCTCGACATGTACATCATTTCGTTCCATTGCATCATTTGCATTTGAGGTCATCTTGATACCCAAAATGCTGTTAGAAGGAGGCTTCGTGAGTTAAATTGCAGATCCGTTAGTTCATCTTGCACTTTTGTCATTTTTGCTATATTTAATCCGTGCATGATATGCCTGTGCCCCTTTGGGATGTATTGTGAAACATTTTGTCTTCTTTCCAGAGGTGCCACCCATGCATTTTTAGGGTGTGTGTGTTGTCTTGTGCAGGCTTGCGAAGAGAGGTACCTGAGATTGCAGATTTCAGGGACTTAGTGATTTTCGCTAAGTCTGGGATATTTTAGTTCATGATGCTATATGTCCAGCTTGTTTCCTAGTGATCCGTGCCTCTTTTGAGGATGATCAGTAAGGGAGTTTTGATATTTATGTCATGCTCTATCCATCCATGTCTTTGTTGACATTTGTGGAGTGCTCTAGGTTGACTCAATCGAGCTCAACTTTTGCTTCGTTGTTAATCTGGGCAGATCGTCAACTTGTTTGCGATTTCGCCGAT
>NW_021299447.1:0-1641 GCF_002162155.2 Triticum dicoccoides
TCGTTGTCGATCGTCTTTCCAAAGTAGCCCATTTCTTACCTGTTCGTGAGAGTATAACCGCTAGTCAGCTGGCAGACTTATACATCTCCCGAATAGTGTCTCTCCATGGTGTTCCTTTGGAAATTAACTCGGATCGAGGAAGTCTTTTCACCTCTCGATTTTGGGAAAGCTTCCAAAATGCTATGGGGACCCGTCTCTCCTTTAGCACCGCCTTCCACCCTCAGTCGAGTGGTCAAGTGGAACGCGTCAACCAGATTCTAGAAGACATGCTTCGAGCCTCTGTTATCTCATTCGGAATGGACTGGGAGAAGTGCCTTCCATTTGCCGAATTCGCTTACAACAACAGCTATCAATCTAGCTTGGGTAAAGCCCCTTTTGAAGTTCTCTATGGACGACGGTGTCGAACACCCCTTAACTGGTCAGAGACCAGGGAAAGACAATTCTTTTGCCCGGATATGATTCAGGAAGCAGAAGAACAGGTTCGTATCGTTCGTGAAAAGTTGAAAACAGCCCAATCTCGTCAAAAGAGTCAATATAACCGAAAACATAAGGCTATGACTTTCGAGGTTGACGAGAAGGCTTATCTTCGGGTCACCCCTCTGAAGGGAACCCATCGTTTCGGTATCAAAGGCAAATTGGCTCCTCGTTACATTGGACCTTTTCGCATTCTCGCCAAATGAGGAGAAGTTGCCTACCAGTTGGAACTACCTCCGCACCTCTCCAGAGTCCACGATGTCTTCCACGTTTCTCAACTCAGGCGTTGCTTCTCGGATCCTATCCGCGGAGTGGACCACGAAACGCTTGATCTCCAAGATAATCTTACATATCGAGAGTACCCCATTCGTATCCTCGATCAGGCCGAACGTACCACCCGACGTCATAATATCAAGTTTCTCAAAGTACAATGGTCGCACCATTCTGAGGATGAAGCAACTTGGGAAAGGGAGGATCGTCTTCGACTCGAGTATCCCGCCTTCTTCCCGGAGGAACCCAAATCTCGGGACGAGATTCTTTTGAGTGGGGGTGAGTTGTCACACTCTAGCTAGTCATGCATTAGAGTGTTGCATCATGTTTACTCTTTCATCAGAAACTTGAAATGGGGATTTGTGAAACCCTCAGAATCATTTTGAAAATGACCCAAATAAATTTTTTTCCAAAAGGGTCCAAGAAAATGCTCATGTTGCTCTCTGAAAATATTGGACAGAGATAAAAATCAAACCAATATTTTTAAGAGCTCATAGGTATTTATTTTGGGCATTTGGAATTAATGCATAACTATTTGCATTGGAAATATATTAGTTATATATATTAATATATGTCCAAAAATTATGCCACCTGTTGGGAAGCTCTGGAATAATATATCTAGCTCCTGCAAAAATTGGCATAAGGTAATAAAATGATTTAATATTTTATTTAAATCAAAACAAATGACAGAAATTAGAAAAACAAAAATAAATAAAAGAAGGAGAAGCTTACCTGGGGCTCCTCCCTGTGCAGCCCAGCAGTAGCTGGCCGGCCCAGCCAGCAGGCGGCCCAGCCCGCCTCCTCCTCTGTCGTCTTCGTCCTCGACAGAGGGAGGGGAGCGTGCCCGGCGCGCGCGCGCCACCGCGCCACGCCACCAGCTCGCCTGCCTGCCTGCCT
>NW_021299448.1:0-1260 GCF_002162155.2 Triticum dicoccoides
CCTAGGGAACCCTAGAGGGAAGAGTCCTAAAGGGGGAAGGCACCTCCGAGGTGCCTTGGGGAGGATGGACTCCTCCCCCCCTCCTTAGCCGCACCCCTTCCTTGGAGGAGGGGGCAAGGCTGCGCCTCCCCCCTCTCCCCTGCCCCTATATATAGTGGAGGGGAGGGAGGGCATCCATACCTGAGCCCTTGGCGCCTCCCTCCCTCCCGTGACACCTCCTCCTCTCCCGTAGGTGCTTGGCGAAGCCCTGCAGGATTGCCACGCTCCTCCATCACCACCATGCCATTGTGCTGCTGCTGGATGGAGTCTTCCTCAACCTCTCCCTCTCTCCTTGCTGGATCAAGGCGTGGGAGACATCGTCGAGCTGTACGTGTGTTGAACGCGGAGGTGCCGTCCGTTCGGCACTAGGATCATCGGTGATCTGAATCACAACGAGTACGACTCCATCAACCCCGTTCACTTGAACGCTTCCGCTTAGCGATCTACAAGGGTATGTAGATGCACTCTCCTTTCTACTCGTTGCTGGTCTCTCCATAGATAGATCTTGGTGTTACGTAGGAAAATTTTTGAATTTCTGCTACGTTCCCCAACAGTGGCATCATGAGCTAGGTCTATTGCGTAGATTCTTTGCACGAGTAGAACACAAAGTAGTTGTGGGCGTCGATATTGTTCAATATGCTTGCCGTTACTAGTATTATCTTGATTCGGCGGCATCGTGGGATGAAGCGGCCCGGACCAACCTTACACGTACGCTTACGTGAGACCGGTTCCACCGACAAACATGCACTAGATGCATAAGGTGGCTGGCGGGTGTCTGTCTCTCCCACTTTAGTCGGATCGGATTCGATGAAAAGGGTCCTTATGAAGGGTAAATAGCAATTGGCATATCACGTTGTGGTTCATGCGTAGGTAAGAAACGTTCTTGCTAGAAACCCATAGCAGCCACGTAAAACATGCAAACAACAATTAGAGGACGTCTAACTTGTTTTTGCAGGGTATGCTATGTGATGTGATATGGCCAAAAAGGATGTGATGAATGATATATGTGATGTATGAGATTGATCATGTTCTTGTAATAGGAATCACGACTTGCATGTCGATGAGTATGACAACCGGCAGGAGCCATAGGAGTTGTCTTTATTTATTTGTGACCTGCGTGTCAACTTAAACGTCATGTAATTACTTTACTTTATTGCTAACCGTTAGCCATAGTAGTAGAAGTAATAGTTGGCGAGGCAACTTCATGAAGACACGATGATG
>NW_021299449.1:0-903 GCF_002162155.2 Triticum dicoccoides
AAGTATCTTTTCCTTAGACCATGAGATCGTGTAACTCCCGGATACCGTAGGAGTGCTTTGGGTATGCCAAACGTCACAACGTAACTGGGTGATTATAAAGGTAGACTACGGGTATCTCCGAAAGTGTCTGTTGGGTGACATGGATCAAGACTGGGATTTGTCACTCCGTATGACGGAGAGGTATCACTGGGCCCACTCGGTAATGCATCATCATAATGAGCTCAGAGTGACCAAGTGTCTGGTCACGGGATCATGCATTACGGTACGAGTAAAGTGACTTGCCGGTAACGAGATTGAACGAGGTATTGGGATACCAACGATCGAATCTCGGGCAAGTAACATATCGATAGACAAAGGGAATAGCGTACGGGATTGATTAAATCCTCGACATCGTGGTTCATCCGATGAGATCATCGTGGAGCATGTGGGAGACAACATGGGTATCCAGATCCCGCTGTTGGTTATTGACCGGAGAGTCATCTCGGTCATATCTGCTTGTCTCCCGAACCCGTAGGGTCTACACACTTAAGGTTCGGTGACGCTAGGGTTATGAAGATATGTATATGCAGAAACCCGAATGTTGTTCGGAGTCCTGGATGAGATCCCGGACGTCACGAGGAGTTCCGGAATGGTCCGGAGGTAAAGAATTATATATAGGAAGTGCTATTTCGGGCATCGGGACAAGTTTCGGGGTTATCGGTATTGTACCGGGACCACCGGAAGGGTCCCGGGGGTCCACCGGGTGGGGCCACCTGTCCCGGGGGGCCACATGGGCTGTAGGGGGTGCGCCTTGGCCTAGATGGGCCAAGGGCACCAGCCCCTATAGGCCCATGCGCCTAGGGTTTCCACCATGGAAGAGTCCATGTGGTGGAAGGCACCCCTAGGTGCCTTGGGGGGGAGGGA
>NW_021299450.1:0-1327 GCF_002162155.2 Triticum dicoccoides
CCCACGTCCTGCACCGGCCGCTCGTGCCGCCCCTACCAAGCGGCGCTGGCCCCCAGCGCTCCCGTCCGCGCACCCCCCCCCTGCGGCCACCTCCGGCGCCGGTGCCCCGGTGTTTCCCCTCGCCCGTGCCGGTTCGGGCGAGCGCCCCCGACCGCGCCTGTTAAGCCCGCTCCAGTGGCCTATGTGCCACTGGCAACTGGGGCCCCTTGGAGTATGACAAGTGGGGCCCAGCCCCAGAAACGTTAAAAAAAAATATTAATAAAAATAATTAAATAATTAAATAATAATTAAATTAATTAATTAATTAAGGAATTAATTAAGTTAATTAATCATAATTAGATTAACCTAATTAACTAATTAGTTTAATTAAACAGTAATTAGATTAGTTAAACATTAATTAGACTAAACAGTCAATGACAAACGGGACCCACACGTCAGTTGACCAGTCAACGCCTCTGTTGACTGCTGACGTCATGCTGACGTCATGCTGATGTCAGCGTGCACTGTTCTGGATAATGTTGGATTAAAATATTTAAATAAATGCTAAAAATGATTTTAATCTTTTAAAATTAATATAAAATAAACCGTAGCTCAGATGAAAAAACTTTGTACATGAAAGTTGCTCAGAACGACGAGACGAATCCGGATACGCAACCCGTTCGTCCGCCACACACCCCTAACATATAAAACCCGCAACTTTCCCCCTCCGGCTCCTCTGCCCGAAAACACGGAACACCGGGAATACTTTCCCGGACGATTTCCCCCTTCGCCAGCATCACCTCATACTGCGTTAGAACACACCTAGCACCGCTCTTTGTCATGTCTTGCATCGTCTTGCTTATGTTTGCACTGTATTTATTGTTTCTTCCCCCTCTTCTCTTCGGTAGACTACGAGACCGACGCTGCTGCTGCCCAGTTCGACTACGGAGTTGACGACCCCTCTCTCTTGCCAGAGCAACCAGGCAAGCCCCCCCTTTGATCACCAGATATCGCCTACTCTTCTCTATACTGCTTGCATTAGAGTAGTGTAGCATGTTACTGCTTTCGTTAATCCTATTCTGATGCATAGCCTGTCATTGCTGCTACAGTCACTGATACCTTACCCGCAATCCTAAATGCTTAGTATAGGATGCTAGTGTTCCATCAGTGGCCCTACACTCTTGTCCGTCTGCCATGCTATACTACTGGGCTGTGATCACTTCGGGAGGTGATCACGGGCATATACTATATACTTTACACTGTTACATTACCTGTGATACTGTTCGGAGTTGGGGGCTGAAGGGGCAGGTGGCTCCATCCCGGTAGAGGTGGGCCTGGGTTCCCGACG
>NW_021299451.1:0-1759 GCF_002162155.2 Triticum dicoccoides
GGAATGCATAGCTTGTTAGCACGAAACACAAATCCATCGTTAACAACAAACTTGTTCCACATTCTTCCTTCTTTACAATTCTGCATTACATCTTTAAAATCAGCATCATGCACATATTGATCTTTGATGGTCTCCAAACCAAATATTTTGAAGTCAAGTTGTGAAAGCATAGTATAGCGACGAGACAATGCATCAGCAATAACATTTTCTTTTCCCTTCTTGTGTTTAATGACATAAGGGAAAGTCTCAATGAATTCAACCCATTTAGCATGTCTACGATTCAGTTTAGCTTGACTTTTAATATGTTTCAAAGATTCATGATCAGAATGTATAACAAATTCTTTGGGCCATAAATAATGTTGCCATATTTCTAAAGTCCGAACAAGAGCATATAATTCTTTATCATAAGTAGAATAATTCAGAGTAGGCCCACTCAATTTTTCAGAAAAGTATGCATCAGGTTTGCCATCTTGTAATAACACACCTCCTAATCCAATTCCACTAGCATCACATTCAAGCTCAAAAGTCTTATTAAAATCAGGAAGTTGGAGTAAAGGAGCATGTGTCAACTTATCTTTCAATATCGTGAAGGCTTCTTCCTGTGCGGTAGCCCAAAGAAAAGGCACATCTTTCTTTGTAAGCTCATTGAGAGGTGCAGCAATGGTGCTGAAATCTCTCACAAAACGCCTATAGAATCCAGCGAGGCCAAGAAAACTCCTCACTTGTGTGACCGTTTTGGGCTGCGGCCAACTCTCAATAGCTTCAATCTTGGCTTTATCAACTTCAATTCCCTGTGGAGTAACAACATAGCCAAGAAAAGATACTCGGTCGGTGCAAAAGGTGCACTTCCCAAGGTTACCAAACAAACGTGCATCACGTAGGGCAATAAAAACAGCACGTAAATGTTCCAAATGTTCTTCCAAAGATCTGATATAAATCAATATGTCATCAAAGTAAACTACCACAAATCGTCCAATGAAAGCACGTAAAACTTCGTTCATTAATCTCATGAAAGTACTAGGTGCATTAGTTAACCCAAAAGGCATGACTAACCACTCATATAATCCAAACTTAGTTTTAAATGCTGTTTTCCATTCATCTCCCAATTTCATACGAATTTGATGGTAGCCACTACGCAAATAAACTTTGGAGAATATTGTAGAGCCACTCAATTCATCAAGCATATCATCTAGCCTAGGAATAGGATGACGATAACGAATAGTAATATTATTAATGCCTCTACAATCAACACACATACGTGATGTACCATCCTTTTTCGGCACTAGAATAATAGGAACATCACAAGGACTAAGGGATTCGCGTATATAACCTTTGTCGAGAAGCTCTTGTACTTGACGCATAATCTCCTTCGTCTCCTCTGGATTGGTACGGTATGGTGCACGGTTTGGCAGTGAAGCACCGGGAATTAAGTCAATCTGATGCTCAATCCCTCGAATAGGCGGTAATCCCGGTGACACGTCTTGTGGAAAAACGTCAGCGAACTCCTGCAAAATGTTAGTGACAGCAGGAGGCAAAGAGGAAGGCACGTCCTCGAATGAAAATAATGCCTCTTTGCACACAAAAGCATAGCAAACAGATTTGCTGAAATCTAGCTCATCAATATCAGATTTGGTGGCAAATAAACATGCACTTTTCAATTTAATTTCAGAAGCAACACTAGATGGTTTATTATTAGGCTTCATTTGTTGCTCAAATTCTTTTGCCACAATCTGATTTTCACTCTTATTCTTCTCCTGTT
>NW_021299451.1:5893-8081 GCF_002162155.2 Triticum dicoccoides
GTAGCATCTCCAGTAGCATCGCATAGCATAATCCTACCCGGCGATCCTCCCCTCGTCGCCCTGTGGAAAAGCGATCACCGGGTTGTCTGTGGAACTTGGAAGGGTGTGTTTTATTAAGTATCCGGTTCTAGTTGTCATAAGGTCAAGGTACAACTCCAAGTCGTCCTGTTACCGAAGATCACGGCTATTCGAATAGATTAACTTCCCTGCAGGGGTGCACCAACTTACCCAACACGCTTGATCCCATTTGGCCGGACACACTTTCCTGGGTCATGCCCGGCCTCGGAAGATCAACACGTCGCAGCCCCACCTAGGCAAAACAGAGAGGCCAGCACGCCGGTCTAAACCTAAGCGCACAGGGGTCTGGGCCCATCGCCCATAGCACACCTGCACGTTGCGAGGGCGGCCGGAAGTAGACCTAGCCTAGCAGGCGTTCCAGTCCAATCTGGCGCGCGCCACTCCGTCGCTGACGTCTGAAGTGCTTCGGCTGATACCACGACGCCGGGATACCCATAACTACTCCCACGTAGATGGTTAGTGCGTATAGGCTCGTAGCCAACTCAGATCAAATACCAAGATCTCGTTAAGCGTGTTAAATATCCGCGAACGCCGAACAGGGCCAGACCCACCTCTCTCCTAGGTGGTCTCAACCTGCCCTGTCGCTCCGCCACAAAGTAACAGTCGGGGGCCGTCGGGAACCCAGGCCCACCTCTACCGGGATGGAGCCACCTGTCCTTTCAGCCCCCTCATCAGAATCACTTGCGGGTACTCATCGAGCTGACCCGACTTTAGTCACCATCTGTATAGTATGTATGTATAGTATATACCCGTGATCACCTCCCGAGTGATCACGGCCCAATAGTATAGCAAGGCAGACTGACAAGAATGTAGGGCCAATGATGATAAACTAGCATCCTATACTAAGTATTTAGGATTGCGAGTAAGGTATCAATGACTGTAGCAACAATGACAGGCTATGCAACAGAATAGGAGTAACCGAACAGTAACATGCTACACTACTCTAATGCAAGCAGTATAGAGAGAATAGGCGATATCTGGTGATCAAAGGGAGGGCTTGCCTGGTTGCTCTGGCAAGAGAGAGGGGTCGTCAACTCCGTAGTCGAACTGGGCAGCAGCAGCGTCGGTCTCGTAGTCTACCGGAGAGAAGAGGGGGAAGAAACAATGAATACCATGTAAACAGATGCATATCGATGCATGACATGACAAGTAACGATGCTAGGCGTGCCCTAATGTGGTATGAGGTGATGCCGGTTAAGGGGGGAAACATCCGGGAAAATATCCCCGGGGTTTCGTATTTTCGGGCAGCGGAGCCGGAGGGGGAAAGTTGCGAGTTCGATAGGTTAGGGGTGTGTGGCGAATGAACGGACTGCGTATCCGGATTCGTCTCGTCGTTCTGAGGAACTTTCATGTTAAAAATATTTTAATCCGAGTTACGGATTAAAAGATATGATTTTCTAAAGATTTTATTAATTTCTGGAATTTAATTAATTAATTAATTAATTCGAAAAAATGGATTTATGACGTCAGCATGATGTCATGCTGACGTCAGCAGTCAACAGAGTTGACTTGGTCAACCTGACATGTGGGTCCAGGCGGGGCCCACCTGTCATCCTCTAATTAGGTTAATTAGGGTTTAGGTTAATCTAATTACAGTTTAATTAACTTAACTAGTTAATTAAATTAGTTAAACCGGATTAATTAACTTAATTAATTCATTAGTTAATTAATTAATTAATAATTAATTTTATTAATCATTTTTATTTTTATTTAATAATTTTATTTTTAATTCTCTTTTTTTTAAACCGTTCTGGGGTGTGGGCCCCCGTTGTCATAGGGCCACTAGGCCTTAGCGGATCGGGCACGCCCGATCGAGCGCTGCGGGCGAAGGGGCACCCGCACGCGAGGCCACCAGGGGCGAGGCGGGGCGCCAGAATCCTGCAGGGTAGGAGGGAAAGGGTCGGCCAGCTCCGGCGAGCGGCGGGAACGGGCAGCAGGGGGCTCGGCGGCAGCGGACGGCGCCGGCGTGGGCGCACGGGGCGCAGGAGGCGCGGCCATGGACGGGGCGAGACCAGCGCGGGTGTGCGGACGCGTGCGCGTGCACGGCCAGGGCGCGGCCGTCGACGCGATGAGCGCAGGGACGGGGCTTCGGGTGAGGACGAGCGCGGAG
>NW_021299452.1:0-1456 GCF_002162155.2 Triticum dicoccoides
AAGGTTTTCAACACTAGGTTGATGTTCAGCATGAATCATGGGGGAGACAAAAATGCTGCTGATGGGCTCAACAACAACTCATCAGAATTTTCCATATTACCGGACTTCCACCATCATGTGAACACGGTGATAGCAATGGTCAGACCAAAAGATGTAATGGTGTATGCTCGAGGGATCAACCACGAGTAAGACAACATTACGAAAATCGTTGGTTCTGATTTGACTTGACGATAGCCCATACTCAAGTCAAAGTCTTGACAAGGCAATAGATCCAACAACTGATCACGAGGACCAATCAATGGAGATATCATCTTTCTTCAACACACACACACACACAAAAGATATCCCTTAACATGAACTAAGTCAGGCAAGCTTTTATCTTCCAACTCTCCAAGTTGTTGTTTAGCTTAACCAACTAGCTCAGGGTTTCCGACACAGATTCTTGGAGAAAGGGAGGCTTACAAGAAAACACCCCCCCCCCTGTGGACCGCCTTTTCAGTTTTTTTTTAAAAAAGATAAAAATGTCAAAAAAATAAAAGAATATAATTTGCCATGTGATATGTGGTCTAGTTGTTGAGAAAATTTAAAAATATAAATTTTGACTTTATTTGTTAAATCTCTCTGGAAATTTGTCAAATGGGCATAAGTTTTGCATATGAACTCGGATTAAAAAGTTTTATATATGAAAAATCATCTACTCGAAAAGTTACATCCAAATTTAACTGGGGGAACCCCGTTAAACATTTTCAAAATCCCCAAAAACCTAACACAAAAAAAGTTACGGGGCTTTCAAGATCTAGAGGCAAAAAATTCAAAAAAAAAGGTTTGGGATACTTCGTACGTATGCATGACCGATTTGGGATGATTCCAAGGGAAACAAAACAAACCTTTCTCAAATTCATGGCGGCAACTTACACCTAGTGCACTTGAACTTGGAGAAAGTCACTTCTTTCATCAAAGCATAAGCTTCATGAACGGAACATGAAGGCATTGCTTACAAGGTTTTCAACACTAGGTTGATGTTCAGCATGAATCATGGGGGAGACAAAAATGCTGCTGATGGGCTCAACAACAACTCATCAGAATTTTCCATATTACCGGACTTCCACCATCATGTGAACACGGTGATAGCAATGGTCAGACCAAAAGATGTAATGGTGTATGCTCGAGGGATCAACCACGAGTAAGACAACATTACGAAAATCGTTGGTTCTGATTTGACTTGACGATAGCCCATACTCAAGTCAAAGTCTTGACAAGGCAATAGATCCAACAACTGATCACGAGGACCAATCAATGGAGATATCATCTTTCTTCAACACACACACACACACAAAAGATATCCCTTAACATGAACTAAGTCAGGCAAGCTTTTATCTTCCAACTCTCCAAGTTGTTGTTTAGCTTAACCAACTAGCTCAGGGTTTCCGACACAGATTCTTGGAGAAAGGGAGGC
>NW_021299453.1:0-854 GCF_002162155.2 Triticum dicoccoides
TTGTCACACCCTAGCTAGTCATGCATTAGAGTGTTGCATCATGTTTACTCTTTCATCAGAAACTTGAAATGGGGATCTGTGAAACCCTCAGAATCATTTTGAAAATGACCCAAATAAAAATTTCTCCAAAAGGGTCCAAGAAAATGCTCATGTTGCTCTCTGAAAATATTGGACAGAGATAAAAATCAAACCAATATTTTTAGTGGCTCATGGACATTTATTTTGGGCATTTGGAATTAATGCATAAATATTTGCATTGGAAATATATTTCTATATATATTAATATATGTCCAAATATTATGCCAATTATAAAGGAGCTCTGGAATAATATATCTAGCCCCTGCAAAAATTGGCATAAGTTAAATAAATGATTTAATATATTATTTAAATCAAAACAAATGTCAGAAATTAGAAAACAGAAAAAAATAAAAGGGAGAAGCTTACCTAGGCTCCTCCCTGTGCAGCCCATCCAGCTGGCCGGCCCAGCCAGCAGGCGGCCCAGCCCGTCTCCCTCCTCTGTCGTCTTCGTCCCGACAGAGGGAGGGGAGTGTGGCCGGCGCGCGCGCGCGCCACCGCGCCACGCCACCTCTCTCCCTGCCTGCCTGCCCTCCCCTCCTCGCCTCGATGCCCCTGGACGACGCCACGCCTCCCCCCTGCTCTCTCTCACTCGCCCTCGGCTCTTCCTCCTCTCCCTCGCTCTCTCTCTCACGGCCGAACACCACCGTCGCTGCCGTTCGCCACAGCAGCCGTCTCCGGCCACCCCTCGCTCCCCCGACTAGCTCAGAAGCTCCGCCACAACCCCCTCTTCCTCCCCACCGCTTCACGGGCCTCCGGAAGCCCTGCATCGCCGCCAC
>NW_021299454.1:0-1115 GCF_002162155.2 Triticum dicoccoides
CGCCGCTCGCCATAACCACGGCCACCGGGCCTCCCTCGCTCCCCCGACTAGCCCAGAGGCTCCGCCTCGACCCCCTCTTCCCTCTCCACCGACCCACGGCCCTCCGGAAGCCCTGCAACGCCGCCACCATCGCCGTTCCGTCGCCGGCCACCGAAGCTCACCGCTGGCGATTCGCCGCCTCCGACGCCTCCCCGAGCTCCCCGAGGCCACCGTCGCAACCCCTGTGAGCTCCGCCACCGTTTCCCCCTCTTTCCCTCTTCGTTTGGTTGCCGTAGCCGTCGCCCCCTTGATGACCGAAACCCGCCGCCGTCTGTGATCGCCGCCGACGTGCCTCCGGCCACCTAGTGGCCCGGCTGTCGTGCTCAGCTTCCTCCCCGCGCTGCCTGGAACACGTAGGTGCCCCGCACGAGCCTCCCCGGCCATCGTAGCGTCAACCCCGAGCTCGCCCGAGCTCCGGCGACCGCCACGCTCGACGCCGGTGACGACTCCGGCCATCTTAGGCCCAGCCGCTGCCACTACTCGACGCGGACGAGCGCTCGCGTCACGTAGACGCTCTCCGCCGGCCATTTGGTCGCCGGAGGAGGAAACCCGCACTCCTCCGCCGTCTCTGGCTCCGCCGGCGACGAGTCGCGGGTCAACTCCAGCGAGTTGACCCAGGTTTGACCTTCCCCGTGTGTCACTGACGTGTGGGCCACCCCCCTTGACATTTTAGTTAGTATTAGTTTAACACTAATTAGGTTAGCTAATTAGATAGGCCACTGACATGCGGGCCCCGCCCGGCTAACTAAGTTAGTTAGGGCTAACTAACTTGGTTAGTTGACTGGGTCACTGACCAGTGGACCCCACTGGTCAGGTTTGACCAGCAGCAGCGTCTGTTGACCTGCTGACGTCATAGTGACGCAATGCTGACGCAATAAGTATTTTCTGGATTTATTAATATTCAGGAAATTCCAGAAAATGCCTAAAACTTCTAAAAATCATAGAAATTCAACCGTAACTCCAAATTAAATAAATTATATATGAAAAATTATCAGAAAAATTCAAGGAATCCATCTGTACCATTTTCATGCATGTTAGAACAACTTATAGCTGCTGTTTAGCACAAATCAATTAAA
>NW_021299455.1:0-428 GCF_002162155.2 Triticum dicoccoides
GCCACCCTGTCTTAGCGTAATGCGAGTCGAGGCGGACGACATCGCGGTAGCGACGACGGACGTCGAGACGAGCACGTGACACCACTGCCGCCCTGTCTTAGCGTAACGCGGGTCGAGGCGGACGTCATCGCGGTTGCGACGATGGACGCCAAGACGAGCACGTGACACCACTGCCTCCCTGTCTTAGCATAACGCGAGTCGAGGCGGACGTCATCGCGGTTGCGACGATGGACACCGAGACGAGCACGTGACACCACTGCCTCCCTGTCTTAGCGTAACGCGAGTCGAGGCGGACGTCGTCGCGGTTGCGACGACGGACACCGAGACGAGCACGTGACATCACTGCCTCCCTGTCTTAGCGTAACGCGAGTCGAGGTGGACGTCGTCGCGGTAGCGACGACGGACGCTGAGACGAGCACGTGACACCA
>NW_021299456.1:0-1223 GCF_002162155.2 Triticum dicoccoides
AACACTAAATCATTTTTGTTTCTTCCAATAATTTTTGCAGGGACTGAAAGTAATATTCTAGAGCCCCTCACAAAATATCAGAATTATTGAAGCATTAAAAATATATATAACATATATTTGCTCCAACTCAAATACAATATATATTAGTTCAAAGATCCAAAATGACATGGAAAAATGTGCATCATCTCTGGTTACTGTTTCCAGCATTTTTCCAAAGATGATGAACATTTTTGAAAGCCACTTGGATTGACTGAAAATATTTTAGGTGAACCTGGTGAATTCTTAAAATGCTAGGGTTTGGACAATCCCCATTTCAACTTTCTGTAAAAGTAAACATGATGCATCACCAAAGGCTAGTACTAGTGCAATGCCAGAAGCTAGGGATGTGACAACTCACCCCCACTAAACAAGAATCTCGTCTCGAGATTCAAGCGTAGGGTAAGGTGAAAGGTAAACGCAACTAGTACAATCTTCACGATCCAGGTTGCACTTCATAGAAACGTTGATTCGATCACCATCTTTGTCTTGTCGTCTTGCTCTGAGAAATCCTGTCAACTTGACATGGAGGGAAGAAGGAGACTCTAGAAGGGTCGATCTTCTCGAAGATCGAACAACTCAGGATTAACTCCCGGAATGTGACATCGCAACATCTCTCAAGCTGAGAGACGAAGCATACCTCTAGAGGGACAGAGTGGAGCAGGTGACGAGGTTCACTAGGTAGACAGCAATTCCAGACTTAAGAATGTGGTGATCGGTTGTCAACATAGCGAGGAGTTGAATTGCCATGACACCACGACGAAACATCCTGGAGAAGGGTGATTCGTAGATTATTATCTTAAGTGGCAAAAAGAATTACCTTTGATATAGAGATCACTGAGACTCTCTACATCAGCCGAAGGCAAATCACAGTAATCGATTGGCGGGGTCGGTAGAATGGCATACTCGGACTTGGATGATGTGGATTACCTTGTTGAAGACAACGTAATGGATGAATTTGCTTATCACCGGAGATGGAAGAGACCCGTGGTAGACTGGCACATTGGCGGTGCAAGCTGGGAACAAAATGCAAATGCTGGGAATGATTCTGGTAACTGGGGAAGAACCCAACAATAGAGAGTGAATTCACTGTTGGAGTGGTTATAGCATAACCGAGGAAATCTGGGGCAATCCCAGCTAGTGCCGATGATAAGACGTAGCGCTTGTGTGTGCTCTCAAGAACTTGA
>NW_021299457.1:0-1478 GCF_002162155.2 Triticum dicoccoides
CTGGCAGCTGGGTCCACGGCAGCCGCAAGGAAGTGCCTCCTTATTACGCGCAAAATAATTATTCCTCCACCTGACAGCAGGGACCCACCGGATGGGCCACCAGTATTTTGCGGAAAAAACGTTTCCCCCCTTACTGCTGGGACCCACCGGACGGGCCACCGTATTTCGCGAAAAAAACGTTTGCCCTTGACTGCTGGGACCCACCGGACGGACCACCGTATTTCGCGAAACAAAAATTCCCCCCGCTATCAGCTCGGACCCACCAGAAGTGCCTCCTTATTATGCATAGAAAAATGAATACCACCCCTGCTAGCTGGGACCCACCATAGTGGGAGGCTGACTTGTGGGCCTACTAAGTTGACGGGGACGGAGGGCTTTGTCAACTTAGTCAATATGAACGATTCTAGCTCCAGTGACCGTACGATATCGATCCAACGGCCGTCGTGCTTCTTCAATCTCTGCTCTTCCTGCTCCAGCCGCTCAAACAAGCGCCGGCGGGACTGCCTGCTCCCTCCTCCCCGCGGCCGGCTCTGCTGCCGCGTAGGCCTCACCGCCCCACCGTACTCCCATCGCTGGCCTAGCCATCCCTCTACTCACCCACACCTACTGTTATTCTCCAGCGATGGCAGACGAACCAGTAAACCCTCGTACAGTCGTACTCCCCTCTGCGTGGGAAACAACTGCCGAGTCTTCCCTGCCTCCGTGTCGTTCCCTTCCTAGGCCTCGCTGTCGTCCACCACCCTTGTGCTCTCGACGCGGCCTAGTCAACGTGGTCAATGACCGACATGCATTTGAAGTGGACTGTACGTGGAGAGGCCAACAGCTGGGTCCACAGCCGCACACAAGGAAATGCCTCCTTATTACGCGCAAAATAATGATTCCTCCACCTGATATCAGGGACCCACCGAAAAGGCCTCTGTATTTCATGAAAAAAATGTTACCGCCGCTGACAGCTCGGACCCACTAGCTATATCTTTGCACGCAAGGAAGTGCCTCCTTATTACGCACAAAAAAAATGAATACTCCCCCTGTTAGTTGGGACCCAGTATAGTGGCAGACTGACTTGTGGGCCTACTAAGTTGACGGGGACGGAGAGCTTTGTCAACTTAGTCAATATGCATGATTTTAGCTCCAGTGACCGTACGATGTCCATCCAACGGCCGTAGTGCTTCTTCAACCTCTGGTCTTCTTGCTCCAGCCGCCCAAACCAGCGTCGGTCATGCCTCGTGCTCCTGCCTCCCGTGGCCGGCTGCGATGCGGCGGAGGCCTCACCGCCCCCTACTACTCCCACCGCTGGCCAGGCCATCCCTCTACTCACCCACCCCCCTGTTATTCTACGGCGATGGCAGCCTCACACCACAGCGAACCAGTGAACCCTCATACTCCTCTACGCGTGGGCATCCATTGCCGCGTCTTCCCCGGCTCCGCATCGTCCCCTTCCTAGGCCTCGCCGTCGTCCACCGCCCTGGTGCTCTCGG
>NW_021299458.1:0-1567 GCF_002162155.2 Triticum dicoccoides
AATACCTTGTTCAGTCTCGTTACCGGCAAGTCACTTTACTCGTACCGTAATGCATGATCCCGTGTCCAACACCTTGGTCACATTGAGCTCAATATGATGATGCATTACCGAGTGGGCCCAGAGATACCTCTCCGTCATACGGAGTGACAAATCCCAGTCTCGATCCGTGTCAACCCAACAGCTACTTTCGGAGATACCTGTAATGCACCTTTATAGTCACCCAGTTACGTTGTGACGTTTGATACACCCAAGGCACTCTTACGGTATCCGGGAGTTACACGATCTCATGGTCGAAGGAAGAGATACTTGACACTTGCAAAGCTCTAGCAAAACGAACTACACGATCTTTTATGCTATGCTTAGGATTGGGTCTTGTCCATCACATCATTCTCCTAATGATGTGATCCCATTATCAACGACATCCAATGTCCATAGTCAGGAAACCATTACTATCTGTTGATCACAACGAGCTGGTCAACTAGAGGCTTACCAGGGACATAGTGTGGTCTAAGTATTCACACGTGTATTACGATTTCCGGATAATACAGTTATAGCATGAATAAAAGACAATTATCATGAACAATGAAATATAATAATACTTTTATTATTGCCTCTAGGGCATATTTCCAACAGTCTCCCACTTGCACTAGAGTCACCAATCTAGTTACATTGTGATGAATCGAACACCCATAGAGTTCTGGTGTTGATCATGTTTTGTACGCGAGAGAGGTTAATCAGCGGATCTACGACATTCAGATCTGTGTGCACTTTGCAAATCTCTATGTCTCCATCTTGAACATTTTCACGGATGGAGTTGAAACGACGCTTGATGTGCCTGGTCTTCTTGTGAAACCTGGGCTCCTTTGCGAGGGCAATAGCTCCAGTGTTGTCACAGAAGAGTTTGATCGGCCCCGACGCATTGGGTATGACTCCTAGGTCGGTGATGAACTCCTTCACCCAAATCGCTACATGTGCTGCCTCCGAGGCTGCCATGTACTCCGCTTCACACGTAGATCCCGCCACGACGCTCTGCTTGCAGCTGCACCAGCTTACTGCTCCACCATTCAACATATACACGTATCCGGTTTGTGACTTAGAGTCATCCAGATCTGAATCGAAGCTAGCGTCGACGTAACCCTTTACGATGAGCTCTTCGTCTCCTCCATAAACGAGAAACATGTCCTTTGTCCTTTTCAGGTACTTCAGGATATTCTTGACCGCTGTCCAGTGTTCCTTGCTGGGATTACTTTGGTATCTTGCTACCAAACTTACGGCAAGGTTTACATCGGGTCTGGTACACAGCATGGCATACATAATAGATCCTATGGCTGAAGCATAGGGGATGACACTCATCTCTTCTTTATCTTTTGCCGTGGTCGGTGACTGAGCTGAGCTCAGTCTCATACCTTGTAACATAGGCAAGAACCCCTTCTTGGACTGATCCATTCTGAATCTCTTCAAAATCTTATCAAGGTATGTGCTTTGTGAAAGACCTATGAGGCGTCTCGATCTATCTCTATAGATCTTGATGCCTAATATATAAGCAGCTTCTCCAAGGTCCTTCATT
>NW_021299459.1:0-9430 GCF_002162155.2 Triticum dicoccoides
TATTTGGATTGTTTAAAATAATGATTGTGTATTGAATACCTGTCAAATGGAAACCTGACAAGGGGGTCCAAGTTATAATAGTTGTTTGACAGATTTTGAAATTTTTGATGTGTGGGATCAATTTTGTGATAAGCATGACAAGTGGGACCAATCTGATTGGTGGGACCAGTGGTAAAAAAAAGGACGAAAATAAAATATCAATAGACTGTAAAAGGCTGCATCTTAGAAAAAAAGGCCGAATTAATGGCCCAAGCCCATGTAGCTAGCAAAAATTAACAAGAAAAAAATACAGTAAAAAGGCCGAATTGTTGGGCTAGGCCCATGTAGAAAATCGAATTGGACCGGGCTGAATCTTGTGCCACGTCAGATTGCCACGCTGGATGCCTACGTGGCCTGGAGAGGTTGCTAGTGACCAAAACGCCACAGTAGACGTATTTTGGTCATAAATGTCTTCGACCATTCCAGAAGAAAGGTCGCTATAGTCAGTTTATGACGGCCAGCTTTTGACCTTATGTTTTTGGTCACAAATGGAAATTTGTGACCATTCAGTGATCAATAGTGGTGGTCACAAGTTGACATATTTCTTGTAGTGAAGCACCCAACATTGATGGGTTCAACACCCATTAGTAGTCTATACTTAGTGGAGAAGTAACAAACCACTTACAGGCACATATCTGCCAATGGTTATCAAATCAGAAAAGAAAATCTGGCCATGGTCGGTCCAAATCGGACACCTACCAACAATGTGTAGTATCCACTACTCGAACCTACATCTCTTTGATATGTTGCGTCGTGTTATGTTTCGAGAATCCATGGAGTCGGAAAATTGAATAGAGAAAATTGTGATGTGGAGTGGCTTGAAGAACAGGAACTGAGAAGCCAGACGGAGAAGGCCTCCACCATGCTGCACCATCATCCGATGAGCACTAACCTATATGGTGCAAGGACCGAGGCATAAGTGAAGACCATCATCATCTGGGTGGCAGACCGAGTTTGACCGACGTGTTCCTCCTCCTAAACAAACTCAATGAATTCTTGGAGGCTGCACCCATGCCAGATTCCATAGAGATGACAATATTGAGGAGGTGGAGGGGCAATGCAAGGTTTATTTCTCAGAGGGATTATTTTCGGGGAGGAGGGGGAAGTGTATGACATGATGAGCTATTAATAAGGAAAGTTTATGTGGCTGTGGATGACAAATCATGAAGACAAGTGAGCTAGTAGCTAGACAAGGGACGAATGATAGCAGGAAGCAACAATGAGCTTATTGGGTGGGGCTACAATTTTTTAACCTATGACTTAAATGGAAGGGTAATGATTTAGTCAATGTCGGGATGAGACTAGGGCTTGTAAGTTGTGGGTTGTATATGACTAACAAGTAGCATGTATAGCCTCAATATTGTCCTCTGTCACTGGTAACATTGTATCATTTATAGACCACATATTGGGTCGGTCACTACTATCTTTTTTCAACAAGAATATATTTTTAGTTATAGTCAGATTCACTACAATCCCGTCGGCCATTAGTGCTAACTAGCACCCCTGGCGGTTTTGTGACCCACCACTTTTGATCAATAACTAAATGAGAACTCTAGCGCAGTGCACTTTTTTTTAGATTATCTTAGTGTTTTTTTTTGTGCCTGGAGACATATGAAATGACCCTAACAAGTGTTCTCTTTAGGTGGGGTCGAGAGCGAAAGAGTGGGGAGATTGGCAGCAGGGAAAATGGCACCTAGTGGGGTTCATGTCTCCATGATGAACAACCACAACTTTGATCTGAATGAGCTGTCGACTGAGCATGAGCAGTTTAAGTAGGAGTAGTCACTCACGGAGCAAGAGTAGCCGCCTATGGCGCAACATGAGATTTAATATTCACAATGGTTGCAGGCTTCTCATATCCGCATCTGTGAGCAAAAATAACTATTGGCCAAAAGCGTAGCCATGTCAGAAATAATCAAAACAATATGCCTATCCCGAGGATGATGGGGAAGGCTTGTGTGGAACTTTTGAATCTGTTGCTTCCTATATTTTGATGATTGACTGACTCTATTGCTAAACTTGAGGGAGGGGGGTGGTATACTGCCTCATTATCACCATGTCCACTCGAAATGGCTTTAATATTCATTTTCCATTATGGTTTTGATATGTCGATTATTTGAACAAGAACTTATTCATTCGGTAATGCTTTCTGAAATATCAACGGTGGAGCTAGGTCCCGAGTCATGTGAAAAGACTAGGTCAAGATGTGTGGGATCATGGGAAAATATATTTTCTAAGTTGTTCATCATGTGTTTTAACACCATGGGTAGTATGAGAGAAGGGTGTCTCATGAGCTAACACACTTCTTGACCTACTATCTTTTCACATGACCCGAGACCTAGCTCCATCACCAATGTTTCACAAACTATACGGAATGAATATATTCTTGTTTAAACAATTCTCATATCAAAACCATCATGGGAAATGAAATAGAAAAGACATTTCAAGTGGACAGGGTGATCATGAGGTAGCATACAATGTCCCCCCCCCCCTCAAGTTTAGCAATAGTGCCAGTCAATGGAAAAAAGTAGGAAGTGAGAAATTCGAAAGTTCCACACAAGCCTTCCCATTATTCCCGGGATAGGGATACTTTTGATATTTTGTGACAGGGCTATGCTTTTGGCCAAGAGTTATTTTTGCTCACAAATGCGGATTTGAGCAGCCTCCAACCACTGTGAATATTAAAGCTCATGTTGTGCCACGGGTGGCTACTCCTGCTCCACGGGTGGTTGCTCCTTCTTTAGCTGCTCATGCTCAGTCGATAGCTCATTTAAATGAAAGTTGTGGTTGTTCATCATGGAGACCTGAAACCCTCTAGGTGCCATTTTCCCCTGCCACCAAGCTCCCCACTATTTCATTCTCTATCCCCACCTAAAGAGAACACCTATTAGGGTCTATTGATGTGTTCCCGTGAACAAGAAAACACTAATAGAATCTCAAAGAAACAAATGTGCACTACACTAGAGTTATCGTCAAGTTATTGATCAAAAGTGGTGGGTCACACAACTCGTTAGCTGTGCTACTTAGCACAATGTACGGAGGGGTTGTCGTGAATCTAACTATAACTAAAAAACTATTTTTCTTCAAAAAAGATAGTAGTGATGGGCCCAATATGTTTTCCATCAATGGTACACTATTACCAGTGGAAAAGGATAATATTGAGGCTGAACATGCTACTTGTTAGTCATATACAACCCACCACTTACAAGCGCAAGTCACAACACGATAGTGACTAAATCATTGCCCTGTCATTTAGATCGCAACTTAAAAAATAGTAGCCCCACCCAGTAAGCTCCTTATTCCTTTCTGCTATGATTTGTCCCTTCTCTAGCTACTAGCACACTTGTCTTCATGATTTGTCCTCCACAACAACACACACTTCGCTTGTTTCCCCCTCTTTGCCGGTAATAAACCCTCTAAGGAAGAAGCCTTGTGCTACCCTCCACCTCCTCAAAATGTTGTCACCTCTGCAAAATCTGTCATAGGTGCCGCCTCTATGAAATTCATTGTGTTTGTCTGAGAGGAGGAACACCCCACTCCAACACCATCTGCCACCCAGTTTATGATGGTGTTCACTTCTACCACACAGATCCGTACTCATCGGCCGATGGTGCAGCATGGTGGAGGCCTTGTCCGTCCGGCTTCTCAGCTCCTATTCTTCAAGCCACTACTCATCATTGTTTTCTCTATTTAGATCCCCAACAATATGGCTTCTCCAAACATCACACACATTATAGGCAGGTGTCAGGTTTGGACCGGTCACTGCCTGATTTTTGTTTCCAATTTGACCACCATTGGCGCACACGTGCCTCTAAATGGTTTGTTACGTCTCCACTAAGTATAGACTACTGACGGGTGTTGAACCCGTCACGGCTGGGTGTTTCTGGTCCTTCACCGGTTAGGCATTATGGAGTAGTGTCGGCAGTTCTGGAATTTACAATGGAGAGAGAGAGAAGAGAGAGAGTCTATAGAAGAGGGGCTATATTCACGGAGAATAACCACTTAGTATGACCCTATTTGAGGTGGAACAACACACCGTGACATGCCTTGAAGGTGCATGAACTTCTTCTAATTTCAACATACCAAAAACTTATATGATTCTTTAAAACCTACTGACCAAAATACATTCCATATCTATCGAGATTTACACTTATTATATTAGTAAAAATATTCTTGTTAATAATCAAAGAGCGAAGCAACATTTAAATATATATAAGTGTTCTCCATAAAGAAGATAATGTCTTGTCTCTCCTTTTGTGACTTTGTTTCTTTGGAAAGGATTCGTTTATGCTGGTTGATTCCTTTGTGTGCTCAGTTCCCCCTGGAGATATTCATATCTTCTGAAATTTGCATCACCCACAAAGTATGCACCTATATGTATTACACTCTTAGTGTCGTCTTCACATGTGACAAGACTTCTTTCGATGTCGCTTGTACACTAGCTAGTGTATTTTCCTTGAAAAATAGAAGAGCTAATGTCCTAGGTTCCTATAGATAGAGGAGACTATATGAGCTGGATATGGCTGCCATTTTAGAAAGAAAAATGAAGCAAAAGGCTCCACTTGCAGATACTTTTTCTTATGGCTTCCTCCTTTAAGGGGTCCGACCATATCGAGCCTCCAGACCGCAAAAGGCCAAGTGATGGGGATCGTTTGTAGAGCGGTGGGGGGCATGTGGCTTTGGTTGGCGAATAGATGGCATCCAATGCAACGTTAGACAAGGTCCTGTGTATCTGCTCGGGTCGTCGGCCAGTAAAAACCAGCACAAAAGGCCTTGCTAACAAGGGCCCGAGCTGCAGCGTGGTGACCGCCGAGTCTGGCATGAATTTCAGCCAAGAGCTGCCGCTTCTCTTCCTCGGAGATACATCTTTGAAGAACTTCGGTAGCGCTTTCCTTGTAGAGCTCTCCTTCATGAACCTTGTAGACCTTCGAGCACTGAACAATGCGGTGAGCCTCATTCTGGTCCTCCGGGAGTTCCTTCCTATTAAGGTAGGCCAAGAAGGGTTCGGTCCATGGGGCAATGACTGCCATGATTAGATGTGCCGACGGTGTTATTTCAGTGGCTGAGCCCCCGACGATATCTTGTGTTCAGAGGCTGGGGTTGTGTTCGGATCCGGACTGGTGTTACCGCTCTCCCCTTGCCACACCACGGAAGGCTTAAAGAGCCTTTCCAGAAACATATTAGGTGGGACGGGGTCTCGCTTGGCGCCAATGCGAGCGAGGACGTCCGCCGCTTGATTGCTTTCTCGAGCCACGTGATGAAACTCAAGCCCCTCGAATCGAGCCGACATTTTTAGGACGGCGTTGCGGTAAGTCGCCATCTTCGGATCTTTGGCATCAAAATCTCCGTTTATTTGAGATATTGCGAGGTTTGAGTCCCCGTGCACTTCCAGGCGTTGTATGCCCATAGAGACAGCCATCCGGAGACCACGTAATAAGGCCTCGTATTCGGCTGCGTTGTTGGAGTCTGTGTATAATATTTGGAGTATGTACTGGACTACGTCTCAAGTGGGGGACGTTAAAACGACGCTCGCTCCTAGTCCTGCCAGTATTTTGGAATCATCGAAATACATAACCCAGTTGCAATATGTGCCATACTCTTTAGGGAGTTCGGCCTCTGTCCATTGGGCGACGAAGTCTGCCAGTACTTGGGATTTGATGTCTCGGTGTCGTTTATACGTTATGTTGAATGGAAGGAGCTCAATGGCCCATTTGGCAATCCGGCCCGTAGCATCGCGGTTGTTTATTATATCATTGAGTGGTACTTCGGAAGCCACCGTGATAGAACATTCTTGGAAGTAGTGTCGTAGCTTTTGGGATGCCATGAAGACCGCGTATGCTATCTTTTGATAATGAGGGTACCGGGATTTGCATGGTGTGAGGATGGTGGATGTGGAATATACCAGCTTCTGAAGTGGGAATTTGTGTCCGTCTTGCTCTCATTCCACGACGAGCACGGCGCTCAGCACCTGGTGTGTTGCCGATATGTATAATAATATGGGTTCACCGACGTTTGGTGCGGCCAGGATTGGGTTGCTCGCCAAAAGGGTTTCTATTTCTTTCAGTCCGTTGTTGTCGTATCCGTCCACTCGAAGTGATCGGTGCGCTGGAGGAGGCGATACAATGGCAATGCTTTTTCCCCAATCTGGAGATAAAGCGGCTTAACGCTGCCACGCACCCAGCGAGTTCTTGGACCTGCTTAAGGTCCGCTCGGATTTTGGCCGGATTTCTTCAATTCCTCTATTGAAAATGATGAAGGCCAGCAGCTTTCCAGCAGGAATGCCGAAAACACACTTTTTCGGATTGAGCTTGATGTCATATGCATGGAGGTTGTCGAATGTAAGACGTAAATTGTCTATTAGTGAGTTGAGATGCCTAGTTTTAATGAAAACGTCGTCCACATATGCTTCAATTTTCTTGCCAATCTATTTCTCTAGGCATATTTGAATCATGCGTTGGTAGGTGGCTCATAAATTTTTTACCTTGAAGGGCATGGTGTTGAAGCAGAATGGCCTGTACGGGGTAGTGAATGCCGTTGCGGCTTGATCGGACTCCTTCATTTTGATTTTATGGTATCCAGAATATGCGTCGAGGAAGCATAACGAATTGTGTCCTGCGGTGGCATCGATAATCTGGTCGATGCGGGGGAGGGGGAAGGGATCCTTAGGGCAGGCCTTATTGAGGTCTTTGAAATCGACGCACAGGCGCTAGGATTTATCCTTCTTTGGCACCATCACCAAGTTTGCTAGCCAGTCTCGGTGTTTTATTTCTCTAATGAATCCGGCCACGATTAGCTTGGCTAGCTCCTCCCCCATCGCTTGATGTTTGGGTTCGGAAAAACGCCACAGTATTTGTTTGACCGGTTTAAATCCCTTCAATATATTGAGGCCGCGTTCGGCCAATCTGCGTGGGATTCCTGGCATATCAGAAGGGTGGCAGGCAAATATATCCCATTTTTCGCGCAGAAATTCTCGTAGCATGGTGTCGACCGTTGGGTCCAGTTGTGCCCCAATAGATACTGTCTTCTTGGAGTCCGTTGGATGGACTTGGAATTTGACTATTTCTTCTGCTGGTTTGAAGGAGGTGGATTTGGGTCATTTGTCCAAGATTACATCGTGTTTATCCACCATGGAGCGTAATGCGGTTAATTCTTCGGCCACGGGGGCTTCAGATAATGCCTCAAGGGCCAGCGATGCGGTTTTGTTTTCGGCGCGGAGTGCTATGTCCGGATCACTAGCGAGAGTGATTATGCCATTGGGCCCTGGCATCTTGAGCTTCATATATCCATAGTGAGGTATAGCCTGGAAGCGTGTAAATGCATCCCACCCTAATAGGGCATGATATCTACTGTTGAAAGGGGCCACTTGGAATGTTAGTTCTTTGGTACGATAGTTCTCCGGTGTGCCGAACACCATGTCGAGTGTGATTTTTCCCGCGCATCGCGCCTCCCGACTGGGAATAATTCTCCGGAAGGTCGTGCTATTTTGCTTGATGCGGCTCCTGTCTATTTCCATTTTACTGAGTGTATCCTCGTAGATGAGATTTAATCCGCTGCCGCCGTCCATGAGAACCTTGGTGAGTCGGAAGCCATCCATGATCGGACTGAGGACCAAGGCGGCTGGTGCCCGAATTGTCCTGAATTTGGATTCGTCCTCGGCATTGAAAGTTATGGCTGTGTCGTTCCAAGGGTTTGTTGCTGCGATTTGACAAAAAAATTCTCACTTTACAATTCAACCGTCCCACCTGATCTACTTGCTCCCTCGCTCTTCCTCCAGAATCACCTTCCCTCATCGCCTCTCCCTCTCCTCTCCGTGGACAGTCACTCCCTTTTCTCGTGGCCGTCTTTTCCGTCTCCTCGTTGCCGGCGTCTTCCTCGCCCCGTCGCCGGCCTCTTCCACTGTCCCTTTCTCCCGACCACCCCGCCTTCACTCACACCCTGTAGGTCAAAAAAAATTGATTCATTTTGCGCCGGCGATGAGCTTCTCTGTGACGGAAGCTGGATCTAGCCTACTGGGGCGTGGATGTGGAGCAGCGCCCGAGCGGATCTGGAGCAGCGGAGCGGCGGATCTGGTCGGAGCAGCAGAGCAACGGAGAGGGGCCGGATCCTGCACGCGGAACTGCTCCACAGACGACATGTGCAACCGATTTTCGCACGACCATGAAATCGAGCGGCTGTTGCCCTTTAAGTCGACTACATGTGCGGCTGGATTTACATCGTCGTGCATGAATCGTCCGTCTGTTGTCGTCCGTATAGCATGATTCCAGGGTCCTGCACGTCGTGGTTGTCCTCACGCCTCCACGCATGGTACAGCCTCTCTCTTCTCCACGTGTAGTAGTTTAATTAACACTGCATGGCACCTTGTCCCTCGGATCACATTCTTCCGAATTGGACAACTAATAACGAATGACAACTAATAATGAATAGTCCGGAAGTTTTTTCTCGAAAAAAAAGAAGACACACACTAGCTAGTACTATAGTGGTAAAGAAACAATCTACCAATTGGAGGCACACCCCGGTCACGACGATACTCGTGTGCTGGTGTTCCCGTGCCTTGGCGAACAAAAACAAATAAATCAAGTAACAGTATGAAGTACATACGTAAGGCGCATGCGTCGCACCCCGATGTATGTCTATACCTGGCGTGCCTCCGCGGAATGTTGCCCGGCTGCTTCGCATCAAGATCAAATTGCAAGCGATTAGCCAAGCCAAGAATACATACACATCAGGAAATTCATTAAGGACAACTGTAGTCATGAACATAACCAGCGGGATCATTAGTGCTGAATCATTAGTGGATGGTTAATTACTTCCAAATCAGGTCGCCGGCTAGCTAGCGGACGGAGAGCTGGAGTACGTAGTATCGCCAGGTAGGAGGACCACGCACGGTGCAGGATTCAGCAAGGGAGAGGAGGCGACTCACCGGGTGGTTCTCGGAGACAGGCGGGGCCACCGGCGTCGTCGGGAGCGCATGCGCCGCGACGTGGGCCTCTCGGGACTCCAACCGCTCTCTGTTGGCGGCCGGTGCAGGGGCGCGGTTGGCCTGGCGGCGTCTCTTGGGCTTGGGTTCCACCGGCGCCGTCGCCGCCCCGAGGGCACGCACCACGCACGGGTTCCATTATCGAAATGCTATACAAGTAATAGTGTGCTATATTCGAAGAAAGCATTCTGCATAAAAATGTCAAATATATCCAAAAACTCGAGGCTTCCATAATTTGTAAGGAAAGGGACACTCCAGATTACACAAAGAAGCACACTAGAGCTAGGCTGAAGGCATGTATACTCTTCATTTGTAAGGAAACGGAACACTTCTAATTAAATAGAGAAGCATCGGTGGCTGACATGCAAGCGTCGTCAATGCGGTTGACATCGACCATGTCTTGTTGGAGATGGA
>NW_021299459.1:10099-33848 GCF_002162155.2 Triticum dicoccoides
GCCACCGTCTCTGTTGTTGAGTCACAGAAATGCCCGCCATTGTCGCCACTCCCAGTCACGACCTGGTGGAAATTGATAAGAAGTTGGCTAGCTTAGGCTGTATGTGTTGCTTTTGTGTCTTAGAGAGAGTGAGAGTGAGTTGGACCGATGCGATGCAGTGATGCCTGATGGCTATGGTACTCGCCAAAACTCTACAACGATTTTCTTTAGCGTCAAAAATAACATGTTATAGCGCAAATACCACCGTAGCGAGCAAATTTATTAAAGCATAATGTGACCCTTTCAGATATGCTATAGCGACGCTATAACGTCGAAATAGCGTGCTATTTTTGTTGTTGTTATACATACCAAGTAAGTACACAAGTAATACTGTACAAAATATTGAAACAAGGCGAGGTTGGGACTGCATGCCCTGCAGCACGGATTAATTTCATGCATTTAATTGCTACCTTTATATACAAATGCACTATCAAAGATACATCTATATCCACTGCCAGGGAACAAAAAGAATCACACAAAATAATGTTTTATTATAGCCCTGTATTAGTAACAAAAAATAATCTATGTACCAAAATAATCATCCTACTACCACTTTAGACTAGATTAAACACTGTACATTCTATCTTGATATGATCTTCTTAATCAGTCGGCAGCCTCCCTAGCAATTCCGTACACTTGTCATCTGAGTACATGGATCAGTAATGTACTCATATCAACCAGAGAAGCCGTCACAAAATGTTTAACAACATACACTAGGTGGTTCTCTAAAAATAGCAACATGGTATTCCTAGGATTTTTACACTACTGGAGAAGGAACTATAAGTGTCGTCACATTAGTGACGGGCATAGTCTATGCCCCTGCACTGATATTTTGCCCTATGAGCAGTGGCAAGTAAAAAAACGTACCTGCCACTAAAATTTGCAAACCAGTGGTGAACGGGAGTTGCCGCCCACCACCGATTCTTTGATCCTGGGTTAGCCATTTCGCAACATTTCTAGTGTCGGGCAACAAAACATTGCCCACAACAAGTAGTAATCGTCAGTGGCGTGTACTTTTTTCCGTCCGCCACTGAAACACACAGTTAATTTGTTTAATTTTCTGCTTTTTTTATTTTAGCATGCTAGTTTTATGACCTTTTTACCGTATAAAAATGGTTTCGAGTACTAATTCTTTATTTGAAATATTTGAGTCCTTTTTATTATAGCTTCATATATGTTTTCCTTTCCAATAGGTCCAATTTTGTATGTATCCATGCTGGACTAAACATGCATGTGTCAATGATGGGAAATGTTGTACGTGCTATATATTTTAGATAACCTTTTGATCTTTTAATCTCAGCCGTTAGAATTAGAATCAATGGGGTAATCATTTTAATAATAAAATCAATTAGTACATTGACTGAATATACATTAAGAAAATATTGTTAGTTAAAACGAGAAAAATATGGTACAACATATCCCGAAAGGCTTGTACTTTTGCCTCGTGTACCATATATAAAAATTTGCAGTATGGTTTGATTATTTTATAAAAATCAAGCAATGGCATTGACGCTAGTGAAAGTAGAGATATGTTAAAAAAATATCATAGTCATAAGATGTTCAGCACTCTATCAAACACTATATATAACCATAGATTCTTAATGGATTTTATAACAGAAATACAACACATTGGATGTGCATGTCAGGGTTACTTCACAACCAAGTGATCTCTCACATGCATGATATGCATCCCATCTAGCAAATTAAAAATAAATGCATATACCTGAGAAAAAACACATATCTCACAAACGCATACATACATGATATAGCTGGTACCATGAACAATCGATTAAGTAAGTATGTTTTAGGGAGAGAGAGAGAGAGAGAGAGAGAGAGAGAGAGAGAGAGAGAGAGATGAACGTGCTTGGATTATGCTCAGCCCAAAGCCCTTGATAGTCTCTTTCGAAGTATTAGGGTTTCGGACGAAAACTCATATATTACAAAGGGATTTCATTTTTTAAAACTTATTTTAACTCTAGAGTTTTTGTGCGTTTAATATGCACCATTCAAAGCCACATCATCAATTTTCAACTCTTTTGTGACTTCATTTGCTATTTTTCATGTATTTAATGATTTCATTAGTTAAATGATCCTGAAATAGATAAGCACTACAAATGAACTCTAAAAAGATTGAAACTTGGCATGGTATCATAATTTCACCAACATAGCATGTGCAAAAAAGCTGAGAGGATTACGTCAAAAACTAGATGCACTTCGTGTACAAATTGGACAATCTGTTTCGAAGTATCAGAGTTTCAGACAAAAACTCATCTATTACAAAGAGATTTCATTTTTTAAAACGTATTTTAACTTCAGAATCTTTGTACGTTCAATATGCACCATTCAAAGCCACATTATCAATTTTCAACCCTTTCTTGTCTTCATTTCCTATTTTTCATGCATTTATTGATTTTTTAGCGAAACGATCCTGAAATTGCGCACTACAAATGAACTCTGAAAATGTTGAAACTTGGGATGGTATCATAATTCCACCTACATAGCATGTGATAAAAAGTTGAGAGGGTTACGGTAAAAACTGGATGCACTTCGTGTACAAACTGGACAATCTCTTTCGAAGTATCAGGGTTCCGGACGAAAACTCATCTATTACAAAGGGATTTCATTTTTTTAGCATGTAACTACAGTGATACTCTAGATCAAAGCATCATCAGAATACTTGTGGAGCATTACTATGGCTTTCAACCTAGAATCAAATGTGCAATATATTCGGTTATCTTGTATATGTCGAACAGTTACCTGAACAATCGTACTATCTGATATGTTGTCTTCACTAGAGAGAAAGTCTTCACCTTTCTCACGTGTGTCCCTTTCTTATTGCACCATAACCATGGATTCAGCCATCTGTTTGAAGGGAGGAATTTCATGAAACTTTTCATAATCGTCCGACATGTCTGTCTTGTCCTCCACTCCCAGGATGTTTCTTTTCTCTGAAAGAACTATGTGGCGCTTTTGGATAATCGTATGATGTATTCGCTTCCTTATCTTTTCTTTTTCTTGTTTTGGTAGACATGTCCTTCACATAGAAAACCTAGCCATATCAGTGGCTAGGATGAATGGTTTGTCTGTGTACCCAAGATTGTTGAGATCCACTATTGTCATTCCGTACTACGGGTCTACCTATACCCCGCCTCCTAACAGATTGACCCATTTGTACCGAAACAAAGGGACCATAAAATCATGTTTGTAGTCAAGTTCTCATATGTCCACTATGTAATCATAATATGTGTCCTTTGCCGTATTGGTTGTTGCATCAAAGCGGATACCACTGTTTTGGTTGGCGCTCTTTTTATCTTGGGCGATTGTGTGAAATGTATTCTCATTTATCTCGTACCATTGGTAAGTCAATACAGTCAAAGATGGTGTCCTGGCCAACAAGTACAGCTCATCTGCAACAATGTTGTTACCCATGAGATGTGTTTGCAACCAACCGCCGAAAGTCTTGATGTGTCCATGTGTAATCCAGTCGTCAGACTGCTCTGGGTGTTTGGAGCATAGAATATTCTCGTGTTCATTGATATACGGGGTCACCAAGGTAGAATTATGTAGAACTTTGTAGTGTGCTTGAGCCCAATAATGCCCGTCCCTACATATTATTGAATCCGCTCCTAGTGTGCCTTTTCCACTCAGTGTCCCCTCATACGACAATTGAGAGACACCAATCGGCTTAAGGTTAATAATAAAGTCAACACAAAACCCAATTACCTCCTCGGTTTGATGGCCCGTGGAGATACATTCCTTCTGGCCTAGCACGGTTACGAATATATCTCTTTAAGACTCCCATGAACCTCTCAAAGGGGGACATATTGTGTTGAAATACAGGACCCAGAATGGCAATCTCGTCGACTAGATGAACTAGGACGTGCGTCATGATATTGAAGAAGGATGATGGGAACACCAACATGAAACTGACAAGACATTGCACCAAATCGTTGTGTAACCTTGGTAGGATTGCTGGATCGATTACCTTCTAAGAGACTGCTTTGAGGAATGCACATAGCTTCACAATGGCTAATCGAACGTTTTCCGGTAGAAGCCCCCTCAATGCAACTAGAAGTAATTGCGTCATAATCACGTGGTAGTCATGAAACTTTAGGTTCTGGAACTTTTTCTCTGCCATATTTATTATTTCCTTTATATTCGACGAGAAGCCAGGCAATACCTTCATACTGAGCATGCATTCAAAAAAGATTTCCTTCTCTTCTTTGATAAGAGCGTAGCTAGTAGGACCTTGATACTGCTTTGGATGCATGTTGCTGGTCCCCCCGTGCCTACGGTGTATCTTTTGTCTTCCCATACATGCCCTAGAAGCCTAGCAGGTTCACGCAAAGATTCTTCGTCACATGGATCACATCGATTGCAGAGTGGACTTCTAGGTCTTTCCAATAGGGTATGTCCCAAAATATAGATTTTCTCTTCCACATTGGTGCGTGTCTCTCAGCGTCATTCGGAACAGATTGTCCGCCAGGACCCTTTCTAAAGATTACTTGTAAATCCTTGACCATATCAAGTATGTCATCACCAGTATGGAGGACAGACTTCTTTCGGTGATCTCCCTCACCTTTGAAATGCTTGCCTTTCTTTCTTAAGAGATGCTTGGTCGGAAGAAGTCGACGATGTCCCAGATACACATTCTTCTTGCATTTGTCCAAATATATACTTTCGGTAACATCTAAACAGTGTGTGCATGCGTGGAATCCCTTGTTTGTCTGTCCTGAAAGGTTACTAAGAGTATGCCAGTTATTGATAGTTACAAACATGAACTCTCGTAGGTCAAATTCCTTCTGTTTGTGCTCATGCCACACACGAATACCTTTGATATCCCCAACTGTAAAAGTTCTTCAACTAATGGCCTTAGGTACACATCAATGTCGTTGTTGGGCTTCTTAGGGGCTTGGATAAGCACTGGCATCATAATGAACATCCGCTTCATGCACAACCAAGGAGGAAGGTTATAGATGTATAGAGTCACGGGACAGATTCTATGATTCCTGCTCTGCTCCCCAAAAGGATTAATGTCATCTACACTTAAACAAAATCGTACATTCCTTCCGTCGTCTGCAAAGTCCCACCACTTTCTCTCAATTTTTCTCCACTGCGACCCGTCATCAGGTACTCTCAACTTCCCCTCTTTCTTACGGTCTTCCTTGTGCCATCACATCAACTTAGCATTCTCTTAGTTTCTGAGAAACGTTTCAACCATGGTATTATAGGAGCATACCACATCACCTTGCCCTCCACATCACCAGGGTGATCTCGCCTGATCTTATACCGCGATGCACCGCATACCAGCATGCGTTCAAATTTTCATACTCATCGCGGTAGAGGATGCAGTCTTTAGGGCATGCATGTATCTTCTACACCTCCAATCCTAGAGGGCATATAACCTTCTTTGATTTGTATGTACTGCCAGGAAATTCATTATCCTTTGGAAGCTTCTTCTTCATTATTTTCAGTAGCGAACCAAATCCCTTGTCAGATACACCATTGTCTGCCTTCCATTGCAGCAATTTCAGTGTGGTACCGACCTTTGTGTTGTAATCTTCACAATTTGGGTACAACCCTTTTTTGTGATCCTCTAACATGCGATCGAACTTCAACGTACCCCTTTCACTTCCGCATTCTCTCTGTGCATCAACAATGACTCGACGAAGATCATCATCGGGCACATCTGGTGTCTCTTGATCTTCAGCGTCCCCCTTTGCAGTATCACCATATTCAAGGAACATAGGATAGTTGTCATCATCCTCTTCTTTTTCATTGTCTTCCATCATAACCCCTCTTTTTCCATGCTTGGTCGAAACATTATAGTGTCGCACGAAACCCTTCTCAAGCAGGTGCAAGTGAAGGGTTTTCACGGAAGAGTAATCCTTCGTATTCCCACAGACAGTAGATGGACAATACATAAAACCATGCTGCTTGTTTGCCTCAGCCACCTCAAAAAAATTATGCAGGCCCTTAATGTAGTCGGGGGTGCGTCGGTCACCGTACATCCATTACCGGTTCATCTGCATGCATTATATAATTAAGTATATCAAAAACCAGTACAGAACATCATGAATAGAGAAGTGGCCAAATTAATACAAATTTATCATCGCATTAAAACCAAAGTAAAGTAGTGATGAAATGTTATTATTGAAAAAATAAATACATAAAGTTCATACATAGTTCGCGTAGAACAAGATACAACTCTCTAGAGCATCTAATTAAAACATACATTGAAACTAACATACAACTATGTAAAACATTTAAATACAATAACAAATGCGATCAAAACCGCAACTAAGGTAACAATTGATCCAACAACGTAATGATACCAAGCCTCATTATCAATGGCATATTTTCTAATATTCAAGCGCATTGCATCCATCGGCAATATGCAACTCCAATTTCATCTTCTCCTCTTCCATTCTATTCAATTTTTATTTCAAATAATTATTTTCTTTTTCAACCATACTTAACCTCTTGACAAGAGGACCGTATGGAATTCTCGGTTCACATACCTCCTAGATAAAAACATCTATGTCACGTTGGTCGGCATAATTTTCATAAAAAATAAAGAAAACAAGTAGTTATAAAAGATAGTATACCACATCCGAATCATAGACCGGATGAGAGCCGACGGGGCGGATACCAAAATCATGGCACTATATAATAACACACAATAATAAAAGTAAGAAAATTATACAAGTAGCTATGTAAATCATACAAGTACGAATTTTTTTCCTTTTAAAAAGAAGATAAGAACAAGAGGCTCACCACGGTGGTGATGGCGACGAGATCGGTGCGGGCGATCGATGGCGGTGAGGACATGGACGGGGACGGGACAACACCCTACACATGTGCAGACTCTAAGAAGTTAATTTGAGCTCAAATTGTGCATC
The DNA here is from genome assembly GCF_002162155.2 of Triticum dicoccoides. NCBI lineage: Eukaryota > Viridiplantae > Streptophyta > Magnoliopsida > Poales > Poaceae > Triticum > Triticum dicoccoides. Next base: position 17,041 of record NW_021299459.1, read on the forward strand.
TAAATCAAAAGAACTCTCACATACACTCCTCCACTAAAACCCACAAACCACTCTACTTCTAGAGCATTTGAAATGGGCTAAACTAGTAGTGAGAGACGAAAGGATGAAGTTGCTAACGGTGCACCGCCAAACCTATACAAATCTTGGGGAAAATGTAGCTTGGAGGTCGAGCTTGGAGAGGAAAAAGCTTAATTGTGGCTCGGGGATTTCATCGAACACCTCATGTGCATAGGAGGTTAGAGCAGCACCTCCCACACGTCGGCCGGCCAAAAAACAGAGGAGTGAGCGGGCAGGGGCGAGCATATATATAGGCATCTCTTTAGTACTAGTTTGTGTCTAGAACCGGGACAGAAGACTGACCTCTAGTCCCGGTTCTAGCCACCAACCGAGACTAAAGGGGTTGCGCCAGGAGCGTGGCCCTTTAGTCCCGGTTCGTAGGGGCAAACGAACCGGGACTGGTTCCTGCTGAAGCCCGGCCGACGTCCTGGCCACTTGAACTGGGGCTGATGCTCCAATTAGTCCCGGTTCGTAGCATGACCAGGACTAATGCTCTAATCTGGCCATGACCAAAGCCTTGTTTTCTACTAGTGTTCCTCGAAGTCATTGGTTGCGAACATGGTGCTGGCCGCGCTAGGGCTGGCCATCACGGTGATGCGTGGCATGGAGAGAAGAATGAAGATTAGTTTATGCGGCAGGAGAAGAAGCAAAGAATGAGAGGCGAGAGGAGAAGAATGAGATACTTCCTCCTTCCATCTATATAGGGCCTAATGTGTTTTTCAAGACTGCCTTTGACTATTGACAAGATTAATAGTACACGAGATGTATAAAGTGAAAATTATATCATTGAAAGCTTCTTTCACATACGAATTTGACGGTATGCTTTGTGTAAGTTGCATGTCATATATTATTGATCTAACATTTGGTCAAAGTTAGCCTCGCAAAACGCATTAGGCCCTATAGATGGAAGGAGGGAGTAGCTAAAGGCTCCTAGCCACCCTGCTTGCACTGCCTGGGGATGGATGGAAAGAAACGCCAGCGGCATTTGACGCTCGACATTAAATATGTTACAAAAAATCTAGAAATTTATTAACCAAATATTCTCCCATTCTAGAGATTTTAGCATACGGTTTAATAATAACTGCCTACTATTTGTTTTTGTACCTCAATCAGTTTTGGGGTTTGGCTTCTCTACAGTTAAGTGTTTACTGTACAGGTGCAGTAGCATGTACGATGGGCCGTCACCATGGTTGGTAGATCGAACGAGGGGACAATCAGACATGTGCAAGAAAGCTAAAGTGCAAATAACAACGGGTGGAAAGTTCAAGGTCTTTCTAAAGCTGCGAAGGAGGTGTTGGCTACAATTGTCTTGCGCGATGCACCGACCTACACTATGAGCTGCTTCCAGTAACCAAAGAATATGTGTCGGAACCCGAATGAAGTCGTGGTGGGGAGGTACAAATGGTGAAGGGAACCTGCATTGGGTGGCTTGGGACAAAATGTGCTGAGCAAGAGAGAGGAAGGTATGGGTTTCAGAGATTTTGGGGCATTCAATCAAGCCCTAGATACTAGAAAAACAAGGATGAGGAATTCTTATGGTGCCTCAGCCGCTATGAGCTAGAGTGCTTAAGGCCAGATATTTCCGTCAAGGAGATTTCTGGGTGTCGAGATGCTCGAATGGCTTTTTTTCCACTTGGAGGAGCATCCTCTTCAGAAAAGGATCTTGTACGTATAGGGTTAATCTGGAGAACTAGAAATGGTTTTTGTATTAATATTGCACACAATGATTGGATCACAACAGTTGAGTACCTGAAAGCACAAGTTGTTAGGCACATACAACAAATCAGCCATGTCAACGACTTACTAAATTCGCATGGGACCAGCTGGGGGACGAGCGTAAATTGGTGGTTGTTTTTCCTCCCAAAAATATTCATGCCATTTAGCAGATTGCCATTGGTGGACCAGAGATTATATAGCGTCGAATTTCACTAGGAATAGACAGTTTACTGTTTGCTCTGTGTATCATCTTTGCATGACACAAACTTGGTGGAAGGTGTGTCGGGCAGGGCCCTCTTCGTCCGTGCATAGCCACATCGGATGGCTTGCTCTTTAGGGATGCCGAGGTGCCTATTAAAGTGAAGGTTTATGTCTGGATAATGCTTAAGAATGGATTGGCAGTGGGGGAACAGCTGCACCATAGGACTATCAAAGAAGGGGTGCTGTGTGTGGCTTGTGGATACGGTGACTCTCTATTGCACCATTTCTGGAGGTGTCATTATTCGAAGGTATACTGGAGATGCCTACAATCAGATATGGGTGCTAGTATTATGGCGCCACGGTCGAGCATCGACACCAACAGTGACTTGGCTGGATGGTTGAGGGATTGGTTGGGTCAGGCATAGGAAAACGAAAAAAAAGGTTGATCACTAATACATATCCAAATAGTACTAACCAACAAAATTGAATCATCACTGACCTGCTAGTGGCCTATCAGTGCCTCTGGGTAAGTTGTGACTTTGACACCAAAGACGGCCATCCTGGCTTGTCAGTGGTAACACTTCATCACAGACTACTAGCTAGTCCGTCAGTGATAATAGTCCATCGCAGGTTGAATTTGCTCTGTTAATTTTATTGCTTGGCTATATTCATGTTGGTACCAACAACACACGCAAATGAAATTTTTGGAAACACATGAACAGAATACGCATTGATACATCATTCATTTGGGGAAGTTGCTTTCCATAGAACATAAAATGTACATTTTCACACTTCACAACCAACATATATTTAGAACATAGATACTTCTACCACATTACAAAGAGTTGTCTATCCATCTAGCAACTTAACAAACTAGGAAAGGAACGTACATATTGCCTCGATAAAGGATGTTGGAGTACAGCCTTCCTGGGGACTTCACGAGCGAGAGAGCTCTCCGTGCATTCCATTTCCGGCTGGGGTGCCGCAAGGGCATCTCCGAGGCTCTACGCGCCATCCAATCTTCCTGGACGGGGTGCTGCCGCGCAACCCAGCTGGGAAGTCCATGATGGGTGGACCGCGGGGTGCGGCCGGGCCAGCGTCGTTTGGCGACTTCAGGGAAAGAGAAAGGACTTAGATACTTCAACCACATTAGAAAGAGTAGTCTATCAATCGAGCCACTTAACAAACCAACATATATATGGAAGATAGATACCTCCACCACATTACAAAGATTAGACTACCCATTGAGCCACTTAACAAACTTGACAAAGGACATGCATATAAATTTAAATATGCCTAAACTACTCATAATCTCGAGTATTCTATCTGTCGTGCCTCTTAGCAAACTAACGAGCTCTCCATAGGAAGGAGATGATGAGAATATTTCTCCCAATCTATGTCAAATCTAATGGCCAGTGTAGCAAGTACCGATGAAACCGGTCGGTGCTTGCACCAACAGGTAAATTTGTAGCAGCACTCATCATCTTCATTTGCATAGTGCAACCAAAATAAAACTCTGCATAGAACAAAAAATGGCTTGACAATCACATAAGATATTCATTGATCTATTATTTCAGATCAAATTCAAGCAAGCTTTAAGAAATAAGAAATTAGTTAACCGTGTACTTGACTTAAGCAGTGGTGTGTTTACAAAGGACAAAACACTCGGAGTATCGCCCTTCCAACTACTGGCAAAAATGGCAAATATTTTTTGTGTGCAGTGCAACTAAATGGATATCTGTTTCAACACAATAGTTGTTATATAGTTTTCAACTTACATAGTGATCCATAAAAGGCATAATTGCTTTGTTCAAGAACATATAAACCTCAGATAACGTAAGTAATCTTATTCTCCACATCAAAGACATTACTCCTTTGATTAGAATAAGTTAATCAACGTAAGATATTCTTCAACACATAGTAGTCAAAGCATGGCGTGCATTAGTTGTGTGTAAAGGTAACAAGTTTCATCATCTGCCTACTAAGAAGTGTATATTGCTACACCATCAGAATAGTTGCACTAATCTCTAAATTCTTAACAGATTTCTACAAAGAAAGAGCTAACGCTACAAAAAAATCTATAAGTTAAAATGCATCAAACCCTACGAAAAATTGGTTGAAATACATCAACCCCTGTAGATTTCTATAACCAAATACATGAACTAACCCTACAAAATTACATCCACACGGAGGTTAGTCACACATAAAAGCCTAAATGTTCTATAATGTAAGAAGAAGAGAAGCTCACAACCATGATCGCCATCACGACTAAATTAAGAGCAAGGCAGGAGTATCGGGTATACCACCTCACATGACGGCGTGGGAGACCTGCTGTCCAACGGCATGGTGGATTTGACAGAACCAGAGATGCCAGACGGAGGCTATGCCTCCACGACATTCGATGCCATGCCTGACAAGAGAGCGCCACTCAGGAAGCCGTGTGAGTGGTCGTGGATGGACTAGGTGGCTGCGGGGACATCAGATAGTGCGCCATTGTAAATGATCCATGACCGGGCATAGTGCAATCTCACAGGAGAGGGGCTCGCCAACGGTGGTGAGAGTTAGGGAATTGGCACCGAGAAGATCTAAAACGTGTACAACACAACTCTTATCGGTGAGAAAATGAAAGCGACTATTTTGCTACAATAACTTTGGCGGGTCAAATATGGCAGCCGTAGTGACAAATATCCGTTAACTTTGGACATCGGAACACACTATCACTGACCGATCAATTTCAAACCCGTCTCTAATAAGCATGCAGTGCAGCTCAAAATATCTCATCACTGATGCACCTTGGAAGACGCATCAGTGATCATGATTTTCACTGATGCGTGGGCAGTGGTAGGTCAGCAATGCAGGGTCAGTGATATTCTTATTTGTACTAGTGGATTGTGCAAGGCTTCTATCATATCTGACTTGTGAAGAACAATGTGAGTTACACTAGTAAAATAAGCAGATCAGTGGCCGAAAAAACTATCTTTCATGTGGAGCAGTGGCAACAGGCACACCAACAGTAGGACATACAAGTCCAGGCTCAGTGGCAGGAACGATGGCATCTGCCAGAGCATGAGCGGATCTAAGGCAATGCTGGTGGCGTATGGGCTAATAATCAAGACAGAGGAGGAGAGGCGGTCCTGAGAGGCCATCGAAGGCAGTTTGTTGTAGGCTCATGCGCTTTTACCCTCTCTAGCAAAACGTAGAGTGTCGGAGTTACAAGCATGTTGCTGTGTCCTTGCACTAGAGAATCGTCTTGGAGACGGACTGCAAGATGGTGGTGAGCAAGCTCGACTCTGAAGGGAAGGACCGATCACCCCATTGTCTGGTGGTTGAAGAAGTGAAGGGCATGCTCCAAACTTTTATTGAGTCCAAGATCACTTGGGTTCATAGAGAGATGAATTGTATTGCCTACATCTTAGCTGATCAAGGTTGTCGGCATGAATTGTGAAAAACATGTACTAGGACCGTTTTGAACTCTGGCACTGCCAAGAACTCTGAATACAATGGCAACCATTCTATCTGAAAAATGATTATTTGCAGGTATCTTCCCTTATCAATAAAGAAATCGAGTTTAAAGAAATTAAGTTTAAAATAGGAGCAAGCTGATTACCAACGTACTTATTTTATTCGTACCTATATCTTAATGCATGGCTATAATAAGATGATATATTTTTCGTCAAAAAGTTGCATGCATTACATAAATTGAGTAAGGAAATAAATCATGACTAGTAATAGTACTCCCTCCCAAACAAATAGATGCACTACCAAATAGTAGGTATATCTTTGTTTCTAAATATAAGAATATTATTATTAAATACTAGTATACCAAAGATATGTTTAATAGTATACCAAAGATACACCTAAAATATAAGAATATTTAATATTCGTATACCGAAGATATTCTACAATTAAATTCGATTACCTCTGTTTCAACATATAAGAATATTACTATAAAATAATGTGACCTCTGTTATAATATTTAGCAATAGAGATAATATTATTTAGTAGTGATATATCTTTATTCCTAATTAAATATAAGAATATTACTAATAAATACTAGTATCCCAAAGATATATTTGATAGTATACCGAAGATATACAACAATTGAATACTATTTCCTTTGTTCCAAAATATAAGAATATTGCTATTAAATACTATCTCCCCTATTCTTATATTTACTAACAGAGATAGTAGTATTTAATAGTACTATATCTTTGTTCCTAAATATAAGAATATTATTATTAGATACTAGTATACCAAATATATATTTAATATTCTGCCAAAGATATACAAAAAATATAATAATATTTAATATAAATATACCAAAGATATTCTAGTATTAAATACTAAGTAGTTTTAAATAAATAAATTTGTAGTTCCACACGCAGCCCCCACCTTGCCCCTTCTGTTTCAGTTCGTCAAAGGCAACGCACGCTTCTGCTCCTCGCGTGCCGCTCACTCCAATTCTTCTCATCCTGCTCGCCTTAACCCACACTGCATGTCTGCTAGACCGATCCACCACAATGTCTAGCTCAAGCGTAAACGCCATACATGCAGCCAACCACGAGGAGCAGAGCAGAGCCGCACCCGCCCCCACACCTGCGGCCGCAGTCGCCCAGGGGAAAGGGAATGTGCTTGCGCAACAGGCGCCTGCGCCGGTGGTTCGCAAGCACAAGTCCAGGATACGCTGGCAGAAGCAGAAAAGCCCGCCCCCAGCAGCCACCAGAGAGGAGCTGGAATCCCGCGAGTCCCAGGAAGGCCCCTTGAAGGTGCTTGCGCTCCGGCGCCTCGGGCCCCGCTTGCTCACGCTTTCTCCGATGACAAGATGGTGAGTTGCACAAACTCCCCCCTCTGCTACTAGTGATTTGAAGTTAACCGGTGCCTAATGAATTACTTGATGTGTATGTGCAAGAATTACGTGCTTGGTATATGTCCTTGGACATTTTAATCGTAGCGGTCTCATCTGGCAATGGACGGGAACGAGATGAAGACAGTCCAGGGGCTGCCGCCCATGCGGGGGAGCATTGCAGCTTCAAGGTCAGTTGGTAAGTACTACATCCTGGTTTTCTGTCAGTATCACGGCTGATTTTTTGTCATCATTAGTATTATAATATTGGACTGAAGCTCGTTAGCTCTGTCCATGTTGGATTTTTGGTATGATCTGTATACTGATATTGGACTGAAGCTTGTTACCTCTGTCCATGCTGGTTTTTTTGTCATCATTAGTATTGTGATATATTGGACTGAAGCTGCACATATTTTCTTTCCATTAACGTTGGTCGGGCGGTGCTACGCGTCAGTCGGGGCATCCTGGCCACCTTACCTGCCTGATTTTAATATATGCGTCAGTCGGGGCATCCTAGCCACCTTACCCGCCTGATTTTAATCAAATTCCACCTAATTTGTTTTGTCACTAGCTGCGTATACAAACGTGAGCTCCGGAACTCTGTTGCAGCATGGGAGACGTATGAAATGTAATAAGAAATATCCAATGGCTAGAAACATCTCCGTACATTATTTTGCCACGTTTTATGTGTCAATGAAATTAGTCGGCTCACAAGCCATCGGAGCTGACACGTGGAGTATTGAATGACACTACACGGTAACCGAGAGAGAGAGAGAGAGAGGAACACGTCTTCCTCCATATCCTCCACAAAACATGTGTATCATCCACCCCTCCACCATCGTCGCAAGAGACTATTACGTCAGCCCATCACGACACACGACATCCGTGCCCTGGAGCATTCCTGATGTTCAATGCGTATCCTGCAAGCATGATCACAGTGCGCCAGCGAGCTGTCGTCCTTGCAACATTGTCTTACAGCCAAGGTAGTTGATGCGACCACAATCCTCACCCCTTTGTTGCATGGGCCGTGGCTTGTGGCACTGGTCGTTGGATAAAATACACGCCGTGAGAACCTGTGGTTTCACTATAGCGATCTATGCAACTTAGGAATTGTTGTGACGGCCCCTACAAAACTGGCGATGGTGCGACCATTGCCCAGCAACACCGGCTGCAATTGTAGCACAGATGAGAAGATGGTTGTAGTTTGCAGCACCATGAGCAAGCACTGTCTTGCAACATCAGCTATCAGGCTGCAGCACCGATGAACACCCTTACTACCTTGAAATATCATGTGCTTTGGACGATGTAGCATAGTGCTCCTCTTGTAGCATATAGCGCTGGCTTGTAGCAGTGATGGTCGGAGAGTCGCAGCATCGTTGGGTGGCGGTGCTAGCCCAACACATTGTCATAGAGAAAGTGGAACAAAAGGTGGGTCTGCATGTGGTGGAAATAACGCGAATGGATATGGTGAAGAGAGAGGAAGACAAACGAGGGGCATCTGACGCGAGAGCGAACTGACTCATTTCCTCCTGAAACCTGTCCGTTGAAAATAATTCCATTTTCTTTTGAGAAACCTCATAAAAACGTTGCAACATGCGAGCATGTCTATACAAAAAGATGTAGATATACAACACATACTAATTAACTGCAACAAATGGGTGAAAAAACACTATGTATATAGGCCTGAACCAATGGATCATCGTCGTGCATCTGCCTGCTCTTACTAGGTTATGCCCACCTATGAGCCTGTGTTGAATTAGAAGGCTGCCTCGCAAGGTCACAAGTGCCTTGTCTGAATAGCCAACAAGACAGAGGAGGCCTCCTTGGTTCTCATTCTTGAAGCTAAGCATAACTCCAACTCCAGACATGCTCAGGGGCTACTGAAGGTGAAATACACTAGCGGTGTCCTCTAAGTGGGAAGCCCGGCAGTAGACTTGCCTCAGGCCCCAAGAGGCCAAGTGGAGGATCGATGCAGGAGGGCAGCTCAGGAGCCCGGATAAGAACCGGGAGAGCGTTTGGGCAAGCAAGCTAAGATGGCAGCGGTATGGGATCTGATGGATTCTTTGTAAACCCTAGACCTCGTCACCTATATAAGGAAGGGCTAGGGGTTGTCATTCGCATATACTCACATAGACAGTACACTTGGTAGCCTTATACTTGATCTGCACTGTAAACCCCGTACATAAGGTGCTCCACCACGAATTAAAATAAGATACAGGACGTAGGGTATTACCTCTCACCGGGGGCCCGAACCTGGGTAAAACCCTTGTGCGAACTCCCTTTTGGTACATCCGGAGGCGTTCACCACCCTTCTACAGGTACTAATGGTTTTACATGTCGTCACATAATTAAGTTTCGACACATTTTCTCTGGGAGTTGAAAGCAACTCATGGCGTAAGTAGGTGTTGCTTGAAGCACTGATTTTACTAGCACCTCAATTCCCGCCTTCGAGATAAGAAGCCCTTCCTATCCAACCACTTTGCCACTTGAGCTTTCTCTAACATGTTTAAAATTTTATTCGTTTGACCCGCCCACTACGGTTGGGAGCCCTAAATAATGCTCGCTCAATGCATTCGGATCAGTGAAAAAATATTTATAGCAACTTTGTCCTCCTATTTGCTTCCCTTTCCAAAGAAAGCCGAGGATTTTTGAAGATTTACCATTTGTCATGAGGCCCACTCGTACTCAAACAGGATCTATTTAAGGTCACAAAGTTTCCATTTGACGCATGAAGAAATACTACACTATCATTTGCCAAAATAAGATGTGCTACATGGGGGGCAGTGCTCCCAAAATATACACCATTTATCTCTTTATCTTTGAGCATTCATGAGCAGCACCGAAAAACCCGCAGCACATAAAATAAACAAATAGGGGGATTGCGGGTCTCCTTGCCAGTGCCCTCTTGATAGTGTAAAAATGACAGAGCACCCACCATTCAATTTGATAAAAACCTGGCTGGGGTGCCACACGTCATAATCATCAAGATTAACCTATCTGGAAACCAAGTGCCATCATCATCCTATCGAGGACAATCTAAACCACCCTCTTATAGACCTTCATCATGTATAGTTTAATTGTGAACATTGGATTTTACTATTCCATGAACAAACATACTTTGCTCCTCCATAGTCATTTTGCACAGGACAACCTTCAATCTATTTGCTAGGCCTTTGAAGCAATCTGACTGAGTGTGTTCAATAAGATCATTGATTCGATTGGAGGAAGTATCTCCAGTGAGTTAATTTTGGGGATCAGGACTAGAACTGCATCAATGAAGTTTCCTGATGCAACAACTCCATTAAAAAAAATCCCCTATTACTATGCGTACATCATTTCTTAGCAACAAATAGTGAAATGGATAAACATAAGTCGAGAGGTTGTTTGGCCCCTGTTAGTGAAATTTAGAATAGTGCATTCTCATTTTCTTCATCCATCACGTCTGAGTTCACCCTCTCTTCCATATCACTAGTCACACAAGGTTGGATGTGAGTGAAGATATGGTCAGCTTCAACAGAGCCTTCTTAAGAAAACAACTAAGCATAGAAATCGGCCAACATCTTCCCCATCCCCTTTTCAATAGTACATCTTGTGCCATCTGCCCTCATATTTTAATCGTCTTCCTTGAGCAATTCCAGTCGAGAATGTTGCATATACATTATTTGTTCCCATGAATGAACCATATGAAGCTACAGTTCAATCTCGCTGATCTCTAGTGAGTTCCTTCTATTGGTACTTTTTCTGTGGAGGAGCCTTTCTGCTTCATTTGCCTTTCTACAATGGCGGTCGTATCCAACTCATATAGTCTCCTCTATCCATTGGAAGCCGGGACACTAGCTCTTTTTTTTCAAGGAAAATACACTTGATAGTATAGAAGAGACGTTGAAATAAGTCTTGTTGCATGTGAAGATGACACGAAGAGTGTGATACATATAGGTGCAGATATGAACAGCTCCAGGGAAGCGAGCACACAAAGGAATCAACCACCATAAATGAATCATTTCCAAAGATACATCATGACAAAAAGTGATACAAGACATTAGCTCGATAATGCCCAACTGGTGAAGGTCCAGAAGCACTACAAGCAATATGTCAACTTGTGACCTTCTGTTAGTGACCCTGGAAGAATTGGTCATAGATCTATGACCATTTCAGACCAATTGGTCAAAAGTTGTTCGCGGGGCTCCAAAACCTAAACTATAACGACCAGTTTGGTCAGAAAGGTCGTAATTTCCTTACACAAAATGGTCATAAAGCAGATAGCACTGGTCTGCTGCCTTATTTCTAGCTGATCATGACCAAAATAGATGGTCATAACCTTGTAAATTGTGGTGGGTTGCTATGACTAGGCGCCACCTCATCAGTTTTGCCTATGTGTCATGTCCATGTGGCAGTTTTTGCCCTAGGTTGTGAAGCAACCTATATTTCTGTCATTCCCAAAATTCCCAAAAAAATCTCATAAATCTTTGGGTCATATCTTCATCAAATATGTAAAAATCCTTCCTTGCCTAGTTCAAAACTAATTCAACAATATTCATTTTCCTATTCTGTTCACGACAGCACTTTATGAAGGAAGTGCTATTTATATATTCTTGATTGCCCTCGGAATTTTTGGTCACTCTTTCCTATCCAAATCATTACCGCATGACAAAATTCAGCTCCACTTGCCTACCAAATCTTCCTCTGCAGATTTCCAAAGTTTTTGTCCACCTAGAAGCATTGTGAACGAAGTACCTTTTTTATATATTCGAATGACATGAAATTTATACAGTTTCTTCATATGCCCAAATTATCACCCTCCTCCAAATTGCAGCTCAGGCAAATTATCTATGTGAGCCCAGGTTCAATTTATATTTTATATCCAAATTGGCACGTTGCAAAGCAAGTGTTATCTAGACCCCTCCTATCAACCTCAAACTCTTTGGGCACACTTCTATACCCAAATCATTGCAACATGATAATATTCAGCTCCATTTTCCTAGTCAATCTTTCTCAGGAAATTTTCAAAGTTTCTACCTCAAGAGAAGCTTTGTGAAGTAAGTACTAGCTAGGATTACCCAAATGATCTGAAAATCTACCAAGGCATAACCATACCTATGTAACTTACCTACACCAAATTTAAGCTCATTTCATTCATCCAATTTCTCTCACTAGTTTTCCCAAGTTTCTGTCCATAGAAGAGCATTGTGAAGGAAGTACCACTTTGGCATGTCCAAATGGTATCAATTTTCTATGGTTCTTTCCAATGCCCAAATAACCATCCTCCACCAAATTTCAGCTCAATCCATTCATTATTTTGAGCCCAGCTTCAACATTCATATTTCTGTCCAGTGTGGTACTTTGCAAAGCAAGTACCACCTAGGATCCTCCTTTTGATCTGAAAATTTCCGAATACATTCTTCTTAGTAGATGATCATCCTCAGCAAAAACTCACGCGCATTGGCCATGTGCATTTCCCGTACCGCTAATCAAACACTTGGCTGCTAATTCATGTTTGAGCATCGATCGGTCTCCTCGTGAGAATCTTATGTTGTAATTTTCTTCCTAGAACCTACCTAGGGAGAGCCCAACCCACTAGACATGCCTAGGCTCCCCAGAACACATGGCAACGCCACGGTCACGCGCTGACCACGCGTCGGGCATGCGAGTTTACGCGCTCTAGAGTTGGGGGCCTTGGCCACCGCCCAAACCTCGACGTATCGCCATCAAACCATGTATTTATGATTAAATAGGTACTTGTATAACTATAAATGATTTTTGGGAAAAATAAATAGTAAACTATGAGGCAGCTGCAGTTCAAATTTGACCCGCTTCCTACTGAATCGGCGGGAATTTGTCTTTTTCACCAGAGGTGGATCAAAACTTTTGATGCCCAACAATTTTGTCAATTGTGCATTAAATATGGCCTAGTATTTTACAAAAATGATTTGGTCCAATTTTGCAACAATTATTTGGGAGGTCCTTCACAAAAAAACCTCCTTTTGGGCACTCGAAAAATGGAAAATGGTTTTTTCGTCCAAAGAAAATGAAAACTTCCTGAAGCAACATTGCTTGCCATTCCAATATGCACCCTTGTGCACAATATGAGATCATTTGAACAAACTATGCCATGAATGCGGCCATAAGATTGATCATTTGGCTTGAAAGCCATTGATCTCCACACGTGATAGCTCGTTTTTTAGAACACTTTTTTAAAATAATTGCCGTATTACAAGTTTGTTATTTTTCCTAGAAACTTGGCCACATATAATGACACAATGCGAAGGTTTCCCAATTTTTCGATTTTTTTTGAATTGTTTATGCCCGTTTCAAAATGCAGTCAAAACGGCGGGAATGACCGTTCTTAGCTAGTGGTTGAATCTTGGAATTTTTTTGGTGTTTCTATGATTAAATAGATACTTATGTACCTAGAAATGATTTTTGGAAAAAATAAAGAGCAAATTACAAGGCAGCTACAGTTCAAATTTGACCCGCTTCCATCTGAATCAGCGGAAATTTGTCTTTTTCATGAGAGGTGGATCAAAACTTTTTACACCCAACCATTTGTCTAATTGTGCATTAAATATGGCCTAGTATTTTAGAAAACTGATTTGGTCCAATTTTGCAACAATTATTTGGGAGGTCCTTCACAAAAAAACCTCCTTTTGAACACTCAAAAAATGGAAAATGGTTTTTTCGTCCAAAGAAAGTGACAACTTCCTTAGGAAAAATTGTTTGCCATTCCAATATGCACCCTTGTGCACAATATGAAATCATTTGAACAAACTATGCCATGGATGTGGCCATAAGATTGATCATTTGGCTTGAAAGCCATTGATCTCCACACGTGATAGCTCGTTTCTGAGAACACTTTTTTAAAACAATTGCCGTATTACAAGTTTGTTATTTTTCCTAGGAAGTTGGCCACATATAATGACACAATGCGAAGGTTTCCCAATTTTTTGATTTTTTACAATTTTTTATGCCCGTTTCAAAATGCGGTCAAAACGGCAGGAATGACCGTTCCTAGCTAGTGGTTGAATCTTGGAACTTTTTTGGTGTTTCTATGATTAAATAGATACTTATGTACCTAGAAATGATTTTTGAAAAAAAATAAAGAGCAAACTACAATGTAGCTACAGTTCAAATTTGACCCGCTTCCACCTGAATCGGCGGCGTTTGGGCCACCGCGTCACCGGCGTTGTTCCTCCTCCACCTCGACTGGCCAACGCAGAGAGAAGAGAAGCCCAAAGTCCTCGGCCCTGCCGTCGGAGCGCCAAACCCTCATCGCCCAGATCCAGCCGCCGATAGAGCCACACCGTTCACCTCGGGATGGATGTTGCTCTGTAGGTGGACAGGGTCTCCGCTGTCGGCATCGGCGTCGTCTACGGCTCCATCAAGATCGGCATCCTCAAGGTATGTTAACGCGCCCGATCCCCCTTCCTTCCTCTGTGGTATCGTGCAACCAGGGAGACTCAAGTACTCTTATATGTTTTGATGCCAGTGTTCAATTGTGTTTAAATGATGAAGCTGGTATTACATTTTTTCCGGGAGTATGATTAGTAGCGTTGTTTTGTGACCTACTGTTGTTCCATTGCTACTTGACGTTCTGGAATGCCTACCAGATCAGATGCACTCATTAATCAGTGCCCGGGTGTATGTCTGCTCTGTTCCAATGAGTATCTACTTAATAACCTACTGCTGTTCTGTCTGCTCTTAGTTTTGGTCCTACTTAATAACCTACTACGGCAGCGGATTGATTGATTGCTTCGGTGGTTGTTGCAACTGTATGGTGTGCCCTCTTGTTACGATCAAAGGCTATCTATCTTTCGACCAGTGTATTGCATATATAGTACTACCACGTTTTCTCTTCTTAAAAAAATTGCTCACCTCTCTTCTTTAATTGTGGGCCAGCTGACCAATCAGGATGATTGGTTTCGGTTCTTTAGTCTTGCATGATTGTGAGTGCCTTTAGATTTGGCCAGCTGACCAATCACATGCTCACTGGAATGGAATTTTTTTAAAACACCAGTGAGATTTGGTAGCGGCAGTGTGCTACTCATTTGTCCCACGAGTTTTCATCGGTCTGCGTAGGGTTTGATACATGCATTTCATCCCCTTCTAATCCGCTCGACTTCTCTTTTGGTCATGTCATGTGCTGGAATTAAGTGGTAGCATAAGATGCAAATTTATCAATGATGATCCATAGTTGTCAACCATTGGTTTTAATATGCAATCAACAAAAGTGCCAGAGATGCTGCAAAATATTTAATGTATACTTTGTTGTAAGTTGTTGCTTACATTAGTGTCTTCCATTTCTGTCCTAATTAATGTGTAACTGAGAATGATCATATTTCTCTCTTTTTAGACTGCTAGATTGTACAAGTTGAACGATCTGCTCTAGCTTAAACAAGTTGGGATCCATAAATACAATAGGACTTCGTTTGTGTTTCACCTAGCTTGCAACTAATATCCTTACAGCTAATTTACCCCAAGTTTATCTGAACATGGCTGAAATCAGCGCTGCAAAGTCCTTGAGTAATTATTTTCATTAGATCACAGTTAGCTGAGAATATAGACTTGAATATTTTATGTATGCCCTTATGCATGTACACACACGGTTGAGCAAATACCGATCTGTAGTGGAACACCCTGGAGTTAGAGAACTTCAAGGACAAGATCAACGAGGTGACCGGTGTTATGGCGGCTGTGTACGGTGGTGACCCCAACCGCAGGACTCCCCAGGCCATCTGCATCTGCCCTACCAGGGAGATTGCGCAGCAGGTCCCTCTCTCATCTCATCTAGTTACTGAATACTCCTCTGACTGCTATTTTTCACCTGTAATCTGATTATTAATGTACCCAAATGTTAATTGGACCTCCTATCTAGTATAGGACAAGTCAGTAAATGCTAGTATGTGTTTTACTAAATTCATCAGATAGTTAACTCACTGTGAGATGTCCACTCTTGTTTTGTTAATTCATCAGATAGCAGGAAATTCTGCCCTGCTTTGTTGAACTATTTCTGACCATGTTTGCCCGCATTGCGTGTTCTATGCAGGTGTTGATGCAGGCAGATATGTTCCTGACCAAGCTGACCAGCATGTGCAAGAGGAGCACGGAGAAGGGCTCTATGTGGGTCACCATGAAGCGATGTGAGAGACCCCCTATCCTTACAGCTGGTTCATGTGGTGTGGGTTGTAGATTTGATGGGTTTAACAACTCTTATGTGACGAGTTGTTCGATGTGCGCAGTGTCGATGAAGTGTCAGGCTAGGTTGAAGAAGATGGCGAGTAAGGGGGAGCCTGTTGAGTACCGGTGCCTGGTCTGCGCCACCGATGGCAAGAGGAACATCTCCACCTCGGTATTATTCACTTTCTCTCTGCTGCTGGTTCGGCATTATGTCTGCTGGATGTGTTTTGCCTTAATTATGTGCCTGATGGTAATCAGGTTGCCGTTATTTAGTCCCCTTGTGTGCTATGATTTGAATTATAGATCAAACATTTCCATATTTCCTTCGTGTACCTGCTGTATGAACTGAAACAACTCCAGTTTGCACACATGCTAAATAGAATTTTTGTTGGTTGCTACTTCCAATTGTCGACTGTTTGTTGGTGTTGATAAATCGATAGGTAGGTTGGTAAATATAATGGAAGAACTTATATTAGATTTTCTTTGGTTTCAGAATGTCTGTTTCATGGTCTTTTCTGATAATGGAAGAACTTATATTAATCTGCTGGTTGTTGGTTTCTATGTACTCCCTCCTTAATTCAAAGCCGAGACACTTATTTTTGATCGGAGGGAGTACATGCTTGTAATAGCCTTGAACTAGTAAGAACATTTTAGTCACTCCATGCTAGTTAGTGTTAGTCATACTATTTATGTACATCTCATTTGCTGTCAATTCTTGCTTATAAGTTATTGGATCCCTCATTGGCTACTGTTTGATGTTCTGTACTGATTCTTATTCTTATATGTTCATTATTTTTTTTGCACAGGTGAAGTGCAAATC
>NW_021299460.1:0-1085 GCF_002162155.2 Triticum dicoccoides
TGAGTGCTGCTGACAGACACGTAAACACAACCCGGGGTTCGTAAATCGTGGAAATCATTTCGGGACCCCGATAACTAAGTAATTGTCCAAGAAACAGGCCAGAATCGGCCCAAACTATGATTGTTGATGACCTACACTTAAGCGCACCTTGGGGTTCAACAACCATGGAAATCGCTTTGGGGCCCCAAAATGGTGAGTAACAGTCCACGACATGGGTCAGAATCGACAAAAACCGCGAGTGTTGATAACCAACCCGTAAGCGCACCCAGGGGTTCGTTAATCGTGGAAATCACTCCGGGGACCCAAAAAAGTGAGTAATAGTCCACGAAACGGGCCAGAACCGGCCAAAACTGTGAGTGTTGATGACCGACACGTAAACGCACGCCGGGGTTCGTTAATCGTGGAAATCACTCCGGGACCCCAAAACAGTGAGTAATAGTATACCAAAAAGGCAAGAATCGGACAAAAGTGTAAGTGTTGATGACCGAAACGTAAACGCACCCTGCGGTTCATTAATCGTTGAAATCACTTCGATACCCCAAAACAGTGCGTAATAATCCACGAAACGGGCCAGAATCGGCCAAAACTGCGAGTGTTGATGAGCGACACATAAATGCACCCCGGTGTTCGTCAATCATGGAAATCACACCGAGACCCAAAAACAGGGTAATAGTCCAAGAAACGGGCCAGAATTGGCCAAAACTGTGAGTGTTGATGACCGACACGTAAATGCACCCCGTGGTTCATTAATCGTGGAAATCACTCCGGGGGGCCAAAAAAGTGAGTAATAGTCCATGATACGGGCCAGAATCAGCCAAAACTATGAGTTTTGATGACCGACACGTAAGCGTGCCTTGGGGTTCAACAACTATGGAAATCACTTCGGGACCTGAAAACGGTGAGTAATAGTCCACAAAACACGTTAGAATTGGCCAAAATTGTGAGTGCTGCTGACAGACACGTAAACACAACCCGGGGTTCGTAAATCGTGGAAATCATTTCGGGACCCCGATAACTAAGTAATTGTCCAAGAAACAGGCCAGAATCGGCCCAAACTATGATTGTTGATGACCTACACTTAAGCG
>NW_021299461.1:0-1060 GCF_002162155.2 Triticum dicoccoides
AGTTGGGGACTAAACTGCTTTTTAGTACTACTTGTCACCCCCAAACTGATGGACAAACTGAAGTAGTCAATAGAACGTTGTCTACTATGCTTAGGGCTGTTTTGAAGAATAATAAGAAAATGTGGGAGGAATGCTTGCCTCATATTGAATTTGCTTATAATCGTTCATTGCATTCTACTACTAAGATGTGCCCTTTTGAAGTTGTGTATGGTTTCCTACCTCGTGCACCTATTGATTTGTTGCCTCTTCCATCTTCGGGGAAGGTTAATTTTGATGCTAAACAACGTGCTGAATTGATTTTAAAAATGCATGAGTTAACTAAGGAAAACATTGAGCGTATGAATGCTAAATATAAACTTGCTGGAGATAAGGGTAGAAAACATGTTGTGTTTGCACCTGGAGATCTTGTTTGGTTACATTTGCGTAAGGATAGATTTCCTGATTTGCGCAAATCATAGCTAATGCCACGTGCTGATGGTCCCTTTAAGGTGTTAGAGAAAATAAATGATAATGCATATAAACTTGAGCTGCCTGCAGATTTTGGGCTTAGTCCCACTTTTAACATTGCAGATTTGAAGCCTTATTTGGGTGAAGAAGATGAGTTTCTGATGAGGACATCAATACAATTGTTACACCCACAGCCCCTGCTGCTATACATACTGGACCAATTACTAGAGCTCGTGCACGCCAACTAAATTACCAGGTACTTTCGTTTCTTGGTAATGATTCTAATGTTCATGAGAATATGATGCTGCCTAAATTGGATACATTTGTTTTGCTTACAAATGAAGGGCCTAGCTTGGAGAAGGATGAACATTGGAGCAAGAACAAGCATGGAGATGATGGCATGCGCAAGGGGAACAATAACGGAGTTACAAGTGATGATTTCAGGACTTTGAAGCCACCATAATGGGTGCATGAAGCCTTGGACGAAATATACAAGATGCCACTTCATAAATTTCGTCCCGAGGCTATTTTAGGTGCTGCGTCACCTTATTATTGGGCCAGGCCCATGTAATTTCGAAATACATAAGTATAGGCTATTTTTAGAGTCCGTATG
>NW_021299462.1:0-2713 GCF_002162155.2 Triticum dicoccoides
GGTGGCTGGCTCACACCTAGAACGAGGATGGTGCTGGCCCGGCTCCATGCTTCGGACCTGGAGAGGAGGTGGCTGGCTCACACCTAGGACGGCTTCGCGTCAGTCCAACTACACTGCTAGTCCCTGTCCAGGTTCTGCCATTTCTGTGCATCCACTCCTGTGATTGCTGCATCTAGAGTGAATGGCTAGTCCCCTAGTCCCCTGTTTCTTTGGATAAATTTTTTGTACAAGTTTCGTGAAAGTTGTGCTGATTTGATGCCCTCAACTGTTTGTGGTTATGTCTCTGATAACTAACAACAGCTTTCGTCCTTTGCCCAAATTTTTGTGAGCAACAAATATTCATACATGTGCATTATATTATATCAGTTCTTGTGGGAATACCTCTACAGCAAGTTCGTTTTTGCATCTCTTTCACTAAAAAATCATATTGTACAATTCTAGTGTATCTTCTTGAAGTTCATATTGTCAAGACCTCGAAGCTCACATAATATAGTTCAGGGTAGTTCAGAAGTTTGGATGACTCATGTCTGATAATTTTTTTGTGATACATACACGCGAGCTTGTTCATATTTGTATATTTGTTAATTTCATTATCCGTTAGGATCTGGTATTAGTAGTCTATTTTTTATGAGCAGTCTTGTTCGACAAATGCTTTATTATAGTGTGTGTTTGAAGTTCGTATTGTCAAGGTCACGAAATTCACAACCTGTCACCAGAGTCCTGAAGAAAATACATGTGGGTTTGGCATGTCTCACATCCTGCAGCAACGAGCCCCTGCAAGCACCGAGCCACCGGTGTTCTGTCCACAAATCTGCGAGGGATGTAAAAGCGGCTGTGGCATATTGTCAGCTGCCCATGAAATATAAGCCTATTATGTTGTCCTTCAGTAGCAGTTCAACAAAAAACAAAAAAAACTGCAACAATTCTACATTGGAAACTATGATATTTCAGGTCTGCTACTATGTACGTGCTTGTTGGTATGACTATGAGTACATACATTTTGTCTTGGTTCTTTCCCCCTTCGGCTTTCTCTGCCATGGATGTGTGCATGCGTGCTATGTGCGTGAGTGTGCTACATCAATTTGTGTAAAAGAAGCATTTTCAATTGGGCAAAATTAGTTGATGGTTGTCGAAGTTCAGACATTTCTATTGGTGACGTTCAGTAATTATAGAATGAGAAGTAGTGTGTGCTGTCTTGTGCCCACAAGGTGCCACTGGCTGCTACACACCCTGTGCTGCTGTTGTTGCTGCTTTAACTTTTACGTGGCTTGCAAAAAAGTTTTTTCCTTTGGATATATGTGATCCAGTACACTTGTTCTACTAAGTAGCAGGATACGTGCTTCTTACGGGCCACACATGTGAAATATGTTTGTTGATTTCACTTGATGGCATGTACATCAGTTCGAAATAGAAAAAATGGGAGATCACTAGGGAAAATGTGACAAATCCACGGAACAAACTTGAGTAATTCATGTGGAAATTGCAAAAGGTAAAAATAGAAAAACAAGCAGTTGAAATTAAAAAAAGCAATTCAAAAGTTTCTAAAAATAGGATTTACCCCATTTCTAAAAAGCCTATAAGTTCAAATTAAATTTACAAAGTGGTTCAACATGTGCATAATTAAAAATGAGGAAGTCCAGCCTTATCCTTGTGAAGGTTCACTGTGTGCCAATTGCAGAAATTCACAAATTTCAAAAAAGATATATTTCAGTTGTGTGTGCCGTGTGTGTGGGGTGTACTAAAAACGTTTTGTGGGTGAGAAGTTCATAGTTTCTGTCGCTGATAGTTCAAAAAATCGCTTTTGAAAAAATAGAACACCTTGGGTGTCCAAGAAAAGAGAGTTGAACACATGAAAAAAAATCAATTGACAAGTGAACCGTGTGAATCCAGGGTTTTATAAAAAATGTTCCATTGTAAAACATTATCTAACTAAAGTGAACAGTAAAAAATATATGAGAAAAGGCAAAAATTGAACATCTGTTTCAAAAAATAGAAGTTCAAAATTAAAATAGTGGAGAAGTTCTTTATTAATTATAAAACTAGGATTTTCACCTTTATTAAAAAAACCAAGAAGTTCAAATAAAAAAGCAAATTGGTTCAAAAATTATAAAAAAATGACATTTTCCCCATTTCAAGAAAAAAAACTAGAGGTTCAATATTTATTACATTATCAAGAAGGTCAAATTGAAAAAACCGAGCAGTTCAAAAAGTTTATAAAACAGATTTTCCTTCTTTTAAAAATAAGAACTAGAAGTTCAACTTTAAATAATTCAGTAGTTCAATATTTATTACATATAGGACTTTTCCCGTTACTAATGAATGACACCGAGAAGTCCAAACTTAAAAAAATATGAAGTTGTTTAATGTTCATATAAACTCAAATTTTCCCAAATGTTAAAGATTAAAACCAAGAAGTTCAATTTCGAAAAACAGAGTAGTTCAATGTATATAAAAAACTCAGGTTTTTGAGTTTCTAAATAATAAAACCAAGAAGTTCAATTGGAAAAAGCAGAGTAGTTTGATATTGATTTGAAAATCGGATTTTTCTAGTTACTAAAGAATAAAACCAATAAGTTCAACTTGAAATAACGAAGAAGTTGGATGTTCATAAAAAACCCTCCATTTTTCACATTTCTAAAAAAACACAATGAAGTTCAAATAAAAAAGTAAAGCGGTTCAATGTCTATAAAAAACTTAGATATTTTTGTATAAT
>NW_021299462.1:4066-5015 GCF_002162155.2 Triticum dicoccoides
GCATTTTCATAAGCTTTCCAATGCCATATCATTTGTCTCAATTGGATTAGGAGTTTAGAAATGGCAACAAAAATACGAACTCGGTTGTTCGGTTTGCGAAATTTTACGATTTTCCACATTACTCTTTAACCATAGGGAATTAGAAAAAAATTCAGCATGTGGAAGGAGTGGTTTTACAGCAGCTTTCCAACGCCATATTATTTGCCTCATTCCGATAAACGGTTTAGAAATGCGATCGAAAATATGATTCACGTTTTTTGTATGAAGAAAAAACGATTTTCAAAACTGCTCTTAAACCACTTACATTTTGCCAAAATTTGAAGTTGGGTCATGATATTGGTGTCCATAGCTTTCCAACGGTATATCGCAAGCCCCATTTGGGCAATGTTGACAGAAGTTCAACCTGGCACTAGAGGAAGTTCAGGTCGAACAACTTAGGCAGTAAAATTGCAAAAAACGCAATTTCATCACGACCCGAGAGCAAAATCCGCCAGCGAGCGAGATTTTATTTAAAACTGGTATTTAGTTGCTAAAAAACATTTCTAGATTACACTAACATCATATAGAACACTATTAACCAAAATAATTCGCGGGGGAAGTCACGGTTGCAAAGATAGCCCGAAGGTCGGGTTCGTACAGAGGGAAGTTCAAGCGCGTGTACAAACAAAAATAAGTCACAGAAGTTCAACATGAAAATAGCATGAAGTTCAACTACTACGCTGAATGAATTTCAGATGAAAAACTTTTAAAATCGTTGCGAGTATGAAAAAATGATCAACACGGGAAAGTTGCGTGTTTACAACAGCTTTCCATCGGTATATCACTTGCTCAATTCCGGTGAGTGGATGGAGAGATAGGAGCAGTGGATAGATATATACGAGAAAAAAAACACATGACAAACAGAGTGAAGTTCAAGTACACGTGCCGAGAAGTTCAGGTTCTTCACGCG
>NW_021299462.1:7163-8334 GCF_002162155.2 Triticum dicoccoides
CGTGTAGCTCTGATTTCTTCGTGTTCTATTGCAGGTTGGGCGTTATGTGAACTGCGGACGGATCAGTGGTTGGACCAGCAGCAGTTTACTGTACCAACGCGGTTGATCCCACCTGGCACACGTTCGCCTCTGTCGACGGCGGTCAGCACCTAGCTTCTGTTGCTTCCACGGCAACTGCTCATGCGCACCTCGAACGCATAACGAGTTGTCCCCTGGTTCTTCTTCTGCTCATGGAGTTGGAGCGTGCTGCAACTTCCTTTCATTTCTGAAACTCATATCCCTCCAATTTAGTCCACGTATTATTCTTGTAGGTAGATTTGAACAATCTAAAACTGGAAAAAGAATGCGTCAGTATAGCTACTCATTAGAAAATGGTCAAGTGTATGTTGCTTTTGTGGTTTTTGTGTGTGCTCGTATTTGCATAATTTACCTCAAATGAAAATTCAGTTACTTGTGTACCTATGTCGACAACATGACAAATTTTCTCACCACCATCTAGTTTTGCTAAAATGAGTTTGTTTGTCTTACCTTATATATATGTGAAGAAAATTGACGGCAGCAAATTTCTCCTGAAAATAAGTTCAAATAAAAACATGGGAGAAGGTCACATATGTGTACCAGGAAAATGTTTGCGCAAAAATGCAGAAGACTTTACTATCCATGAGTTTGTGTACATGCTCCTTTTTTGTGGCTGCTGCAGGCTGCAAGACCTGTCGTCGTCATCCCCACTTAGCCCATGTCATGAAGCTTCGCTCCCCTACTACTGCTACACGTAAGTGCTCGTCTGCAATTTGGCACGAAGTTGAACAACTTTAGCTAGAGTTCAGATAACTGAATGGCAGAGGTTGCTCTAGAACTACAGTAGTATACTTCAGAGTTCAGAGTGCAGATAATTAAATGTTCATACAGTCAAATCTGTTGGCCTCGTGATTATATGAAGATATTCAGAATCAGAAGTTCAAAAGAAGAGTTCCATAAAAGTCAAAATCAAGAAAGAGCACTATGAAGTATAATTACTAATAAGACTAGTGTGTCTGGTGCGTGCGTCCGGACTGTGATGTATCCTGTGTGTGTGCTCGTGCGTTTGCATGTGTGTTGTGAGCTCACATGTGTGCACTCAGGTTTTTTTTTCTTTTGTTGAGCATTCGTGTGTGCTCTTGTGTGTGTGTGT
>NW_021299462.1:8344-10832 GCF_002162155.2 Triticum dicoccoides
TAATAGATCAGGAAGTCTGGAAAATACAAATGAAAATGTACGAAAACCTAACATGGGGTGGTTCGCCATAAAAAAAGTTCAGGGGCATTCCTGACACGAATTTTTTTCAATAAAAGGATTAATTCAAAATTTATGAAAAAAATCAAATTTATTTTCCTATACTAAAGCAAAAAAAAACAAGACGTTCAAATTAAAAAAATAGACCAGTTCAATATTTATAGAAAAAGAATTTTCCCGTTTCTAAAAAATTGAGAAGTTCAGATTAAATTAACATAGCAATTAAATGATTACTAAAAACTTAGATTTGTAACCGCTACTAAAGAAAAAAAAATAGATGTTCAAAATAAAAACGAAGCAGTGACAAATTCATGTAAAATGGATTTTCATAATTTTTAAAAAACCTATAAATTCGAATTGAATAACCAAAGCAGTTCGATATTTGCTAGAAAAACTCGTATTTTCCGGTACTAAAGAAAAAAAAAATGAGAAGTTCAAATAAAAAGCCGGAGCAGTCGAATAAATATTAAAAAAAAAGGATATTCCCTGTTTCTTAAAAAATCTAGAAGTTCAAATTTAAAAAGTTGATCATTTCAAAATTTATATTAAAAATGGACTTTCCCATTTCTAGAAAACCTAGGGGTTCAAATTTAGAAGGCGAAGAAGTCCAACGTTTATTACAAACCCAAGAAGGCCAAACTAAAAAAAATGAAGCATTTCAACACAAATTTATATAAAAAGGGACTTTCTCCCTTTAAAAAACCCCTAGAAGTTCAAATCTAAAACACTGAGCGGCTTGATGTTATTAAAAGACTAGGATTCTTTTCTGTTACTAAAAGAAATAAAACCATTTTTTTATGTTTTTGTATGTTATTAAAAGACAAGGATTTTATAAGATGGTCGTGTGTTGGTGTGTTCGGTTTGCTTGTGCTATGGATACGCTTTTCCATTATTTTTGAAATAATTCAGAAGTTCTTACATACAAAATACAGAAGTTCAAAAATAAATTTTTGTAGCAAAATTCACATGCGAAAAATATGCTCAGATTTGTTGCAAGAAGGTCACGTGCACCTCCGTTCACAGTTTAGAATTTATATTGCGGGACGTCTGACCTCCAATTACATGTTTTAAAATTGCAAAAAGTGATGTCCGACCTTCAATAGCGCGTGATATCGACGTACACACAAGAATGTGACCGAAGTTTATAGTGAAAACAACGAGAAGTTCAAGTACTGCAAGGAACTCATTTCAGGTGAGAATAAAAGTATAGAAAAATAAAAGCTTAAAAGGTTTGTTGAAAGAAGTTCAAGTGCTCTGTCCGGAGAAGTTCAAAAATTCTTGCGAGAGAGGTTCACCTTGTATTTCCATGTTCGATTTTTTCCGTATAAAAATCGAATACAATTCTTTACTCAAAAATATAAAAAGGTGAAGTTCAAATTGAAATAACAGAGAAGTTCGGAGTTTATTAAAACCTAGGATTTACCTGTTCAAAAAATTAAAAAACACAACGCCATTTTTTGCACTTTTAAAAACAACTCATAAACGAAAAAAATGGTTGCTAGAAGTTCAAGTGCTCGGCAAGGAAAATTTTTAAAAATTCTTGTGAGAGAGGTTCA
The DNA here is from genome assembly GCF_002162155.2 of Triticum dicoccoides. Taxonomy (NCBI): domain Eukaryota; kingdom Viridiplantae; phylum Streptophyta; class Magnoliopsida; order Poales; family Poaceae; genus Triticum; species Triticum dicoccoides. Next base: position 9,958 of record NW_021299462.1, read on the forward strand.
TCATGTATTTAGATGTCCAAAATACATAAAAAATATGTTGTTTTTGTGTTTTAAAATAATTCTCTCAAACCAGAGAGAAGTTCAAAGTGATAACAACCGAAAGTTCACGTCCTACATGGTGTGTATTTCATATAAGAAATATACAATAAAGTGAAACAGAGTGAAGTTCAAACAGACATGCCCCAGAAGTTCAATTACTTCACGTAGTGCAAAAAACACCACGTAAAAAAATCACCACGTCAAAAACAGAGTGAAGTTCGAATAGACACGTCCTAGAAGTTCAACTACTTCACGCAGTGCAAAAAACAACACGTTAAAAACAGTGTGAAGTTCGAACAGACATGCACGAGAAGTTCAACTACTTCACGCAGTGTATTTCCATTTGCGATGAAGGCAGAAATCACGATCTCTTCATTTTCTAATTTACTTCAAAACAGTAGGAAATCATTTGTGTAAGTTCAAGTCCTTCATCGGAGAATGTTCAAAAAAATATTGTGAGAGAGATTTGTACAAAAGAAATATCATTTGTGTGACATTGACGAATGTATGAGAAAATTACAAAACGAAAATACGTCACGGAAGTTCAACGTGAAAACAACTGGAAGTTCAACTACTACATGGAATGAATTTCAAATGAAAAACTTTTAAAACCGTTGCGAGTATGAAAAAGTGATCAACACGGGAAAGTTGCGTGTCTACAACAGCTTTCCATCGGTATATCACTTCCTTAATTCCGGTGAGTGTTCCGGTGCGTGGATGGAGAGCCACGGGCAAAAAAAAAAAACACGTGAAAAAACAAAGTGAAGTTCAAGGTTTCATACCGAGAAGTTCAGGTACTTCACGCGATGCATTTTTCACGAATCTGTTTCGCGATA
>NW_021299462.1:10842-14958 GCF_002162155.2 Triticum dicoccoides
TAATAGATCAGGAAGTCTGGAAAATACAAATGAAAATGTACGAAAACCTAACATGGGGTGGTTCGCCATAAAAAAAGTTCAGGGGCATTCCTGACACGAATTTTTTTCAATAAAAGGATTAATTCAAAATTTATGAAAAAAATCAAATTTATTTTCCTATACTAAAGCAAAAAAAAACAAGACGTTCAAATTAAAAAAATAGACCAGTTCAATATTTATAGAAAAAGAATTTTCCCGTTTCTAAAAAATTGAGAAGTTCAGATTAAATTAACATAGCAATTAAATGATTACTAAAAACTTAGATTTGTAACCGCTACTAAAGAAAAAAAAATAGATGTTCAAAATAAAAACGAAGCAGTGACAAATTCATGTAAAATGGATTTTCATAATTTTTAAAAAACCTATAAATTCGAATTGAATAACCAAAGCAGTTCGATATTTGCTAGAAAAACTCGTATTTTCCGGTACTAAAGAAAAAAAAAATGAGAAGTTCAAATAAAAAGCCGGAGCAGTCGAATAAATATTAAAAAAAAAGGATATTCCCTGTTTCTTAAAAAATCTAGAAGTTCAAATTTAAAAAGTTGATCATTTCAAAATTTATATTAAAAATGGACTTTCCCATTTCTAGAAAACCTAGGGGTTCAAATTTAGAAGGCGAAGAAGTCCAACGTTTATTACAAACCCAAGAAGGCCAAACTAAAAAAAATGAAGCATTTCAACACAAATTTATATAAAAAGGGACTTTCTCCCTTTAAAAAACCCCTAGAAGTTCAAATCTAAAACACTGAGCGGCTTGATGTTATTAAAAGACTAGGATTCTTTTCTGTTACTAAAAGAAATAAAACCATTTTTTTATGTTTTTGTATGTTATTAAAAGACAAGGATTTTATAAGATGGTCGTGTGTTGGTGTGTTCGGTTTGCTTGTGCTATGGATACGCTTTTCCATTATTTTTGAAATAATTCAGAAGTTCTTACATACAAAATACAGAAGTTCAAAAATAAATTTTTGTAGCAAAATTCACATGCGAAAAATATGCTCAGATTTGTTGCAAGAAGGTCACGTGCACCTCCGTTCACAGTTTAGAATTTATATTGCGGGACGTCTGACCTCCAATTACATGTTTTAAAATTGCAAAAAGTGATGTCCGACCTTCAATAGCGCGTGATATCGACGTACACACAAGAATGTGACCGAAGTTTATAGTGAAAACAACGAGAAGTTCAAGTACTGCAAGGAACTCATTTCAGGTGAGAATAAAAGTATAGAAAAATAAAAGCTTAAAAGGTTTGTTGAAAGAAGTTCAAGTGCTCTGTCCGGAGAAGTTCAAAAATTCTTGCGAGAGAGGTTCACCTTGTATTTCCATGTTCGATTTTTTCCGTATAAAAATCGAATACAATTCTTTACTCAAAAATATAAAAAGGTGAAGTTCAAATTGAAATAACAGAGAAGTTCGGAGTTTATTAAAACCTAGGATTTACCTGTTCAAAAAATTAAAAAACACAACGCCATTTTTTGCACTTTTAAAAACAACTCATAAACGAAAAAAATGGTTGCTAGAAGTTCAAGTGCTCGGCAAGGAAAATTTTTAAAAATTCTTGTGAGAGAGGTTCATCATGTATTTAGATGTCCAAAATACATAAAAAATATGTTGTTTTTGTGTTTTAAAATAATTCTCTCAAACCAGAGAGAAGTTCAAAGTGATAACAACCGAAAGTTCACGTCCTACATGGTGTGTATTTCATATAAGAAATATACAATAAAGTGAAACAGAGTGAAGTTCAAACAGACATGCCCCAGAAGTTCAATTACTTCACGTAGTGCAAAAAACACCACGTAAAAAAATCACCACGTCAAAAACAGAGTGAAGTTCGAATAGACACGTCCTAGAAGTTCAACTACTTCACGCAGTGCAAAAAACAACACGTTAAAAACAGTGTGAAGTTCGAACAGACATGCACGAGAAGTTCAACTACTTCACGCAGTGTATTTCCATTTGCGATGAAGGCAGAAATCACGATCTCTTCATTTTCTAATTTACTTCAAAACAGTAGGAAATCATTTGTGTAAGTTCAAGTCCTTCATCGGAGAATGTTCAAAAAAATATTGTGAGAGAGATTTGTACAAAAGAAATATCATTTGTGTGACATTGACGAATGTATGAGAAAATTACAAAACGAAAATACGTCACGGAAGTTCAACGTGAAAACAGCTGGAAGTTCAACTACTACATGGAATGAATTTCAAATGAAAAACTTTTAAAACCGTTGCGAGTATGAAAAAGTGATCAACACGGGAAAGTTGCGTGTCTACAACAGCTTTCCATCGGTATATCACTTCCTTAATTCCGGTGAGTGTTCCGGTGCGTGGATGGAGAGCCACGGGCAAAAAAAAACACGTGAAAAAACAAAGTGAAGTTCAAGGTTTCATACCGAGAAGTTCAGGTACTTCACGCGATGCATTTTTCACGAATCTGTTTCGCGATAAAGGCAGAACGAATGATCTCGCCATTTTCCAAATTATTTGAAAATAGTAGGGAATCACAGAAAACCATAAACATGAAAAAGTTTCGCATTTTCCTTAGCTTTTCAACGGTATATTATTTGCCCCATTCCAAAAAAGTTTGTGGAAATTATAGTGAAATACGTTTTTAGCCATTTTGAAAACTGACATAAAACAGTAAGGAATTGGGAGAAATAATATATACCAAAAAGTTTCGCATTTCCTCAAGCTTTCCAACGCCATATCATTTGTTGCATTCAGACATAGGGTTAAAAAAGTAGGTTGAAAATACGAACTCGGTGAAACTTCTACCGTTTTCTAAATCACTTTTAAACCGTTCAAAATTAGAAAAAACTTTCTACATGAAAAAGTACCGCATTTTCATAAGCTTTCCAACGCCATATCATGTGCCTCAATTGGTTTAGCCGTTTAGAAATGAAATCGAAAATACGAACTCGGCTGTTCGGTTTGTGAAATTTTACGATTTTCTAAATTACTCTTTAACCGTAGGGAATTAGAGAAAACTTTCAACATGTGGATGGAGCGGTTTTGCATCAGCTTTCCAAAGCCATATTACTTGCCTCATACTGATAAACGGTTTAGAAATGCGATCGAAATTACGATTCACGGTTTTTGTGTGAAGAAAAAACGGTTTTCAAAACTGCTCTTAAACCGCTTACATTTTGCGAAAAATTTAACTTGGGTCATGGTACTCGTGTCCATAGCTTTCCAAGGGTATATAGCAAGCCCTATTTGGGCAATGTTGCGGGAAGTTCAACCTAGCACAGGGGGAAGTTCAGGTCGAACAACTCAGGCAGTAAAATCGCAAAAAACGCGAGTTCTTCACGACCCGAGTGCAAAATCCACCTTGAGTGAGATTCCTATCTAAAACGAGTATTTAGTTGCTAAAAATTGTTTGAAGATTACACTTACATCACATGGAACACGACTAACCAGAAAAACTCGCGGTAGAAGGCACGATTGCGAAGATAGCCCGAAGGTCGGGTTCGTACAGAGAGAAGTTCAGGCGCGCGTACAAACAAAAATACGTCACAGAAGTTCAACGTGAAAACAACATGAAGTTCAACTACTACGCTGAATGAATTTCAGATGAAAAACTTTTAAAATCGCTGCGAGTATGAAAAAATGATCAACACGGGAAAGTTGTGTGTTTACAACAGCTTTCCATCGGTATATCACTTGCTCAATTCCGGTGCGTGGATGGAGAGCTAGGAGCAGTGGATAGAGATATACGAGCAAAAAAAAAGCACGTGGAAAACAGAGTGAAGTTCAAGTACACGTGTCGAGAAGTTCAGGTTCTTCACGCGGTGCATTTTCGAAGAATCAGTTTCGTGATAAAGGCAGAACGAATGATCTCGCCATTTTCGCAATTACTTGAAAACGGCTAGGAATCAAAGAAAACCATCAACATGAAAAAGTTTCGCATTTTCCATAGCTTTTCAGCGGTATATTATTTGCCCCATTCCGATAAAGTATGTAGAAACTATGCCAAAAATACGTTTTAGCCACTTTCCAATTTGACTTAAAACTGTAAATAATTATGAGAAACAATATATACAAAAAAGTTTCGCATTTGCTCAAGCTTTCCAACCTC
>NW_021299463.1:0-1571 GCF_002162155.2 Triticum dicoccoides
GCCACCTGCCCCGGGGGGCCACATGGGCTGTAGGGGGTGCGCCTTGGCCTACATGGGCCAAGGGCACCAGCCCCAAGAGGCCCATGCGCCTAGGGAACCCTAGAGGGAAGAGTCCTAAAAGGGGAAGGCACCTCCGAGGTGCCTTGGGGAGGATGGACTCCTCCCCCCTCTTAGCCGCACCCCTTCCTTGGAGGAAGGGGCAAGGCTGCGCCTCCCCCCTCTCCCCTGCCCCTATATATAGTGGAGGGGAGGGAGGGCATCCATACCTGAGCCCCTGGCGCCTCCCTCCCTCCCGTGACACCTCCTCCTCTCCCGTAGGTGCTTGGCGAAGCCCTGCAGGATTGCCACGCTCCTCCATCACCACCACGCCGTTGTGCTGCTGCTGGATGGAGTCTTCCTCAACCTCTCCCTCTCTCCTTGCTGGATCAAGGCGTGGGAGACATCGTCGAGCTGTACGTGTGTTGAACGCAAAGGTGCTGTCCGTTCGACACTAGATCATCGGTGATTTGAATCACGGCGAGTACGACTCCATCAACCCCGTTCACTTGAACGCTTCCGCTTAGCGATCTACAAGGGTATGTAGATGCACTCCCCTTTCTACTCGTTGCTGGTCTCTCCATAGATAGATCTTGGTCTTACGTAGGAAATTTTTTGAATTTCTGCTACGTTCCCCAACAGTGGCATCATGAGCTAGGTCTATTGCGTAGATTCTTTGCACGAGTAGAACACAAAGTAGTTGTGGGCGTCGATATTGTTCAATATGCTTGCCGTTACTAGTCTTATCTTGATTCGGCGGCATCGTGGGATGAAGCGGCCCGGACCAACCTTACACGTACGCTTACGTGAGACCGGTTCCACCGACAAACATGCACTAGTTGCATAAGGTGGCTGGCGGGTGTCTGTCTCTCCCACTTTAGTCGGATCGGATTCGATGAAAAGGGTCCTTATGAAGGGTAAATAGCAATTAGCATATCATGTTGTGGTTCATGCGTAGGTAAGAAACGTTCTTGCTAGAAACCCATAGCAGCCACGTAAAACATGCAAACAACAATTAGAGGACGTCTAACTTGTTTTTGCAGGGTATGCTATGTGATGTGATATGGCCAAAAAGGATGTGATGAATGATATATGTGATGTATGAGATTGATCATGTTCTTGTAATAGGAATCACGACTTGCATGTCGATGAGTATGACAACCAGCAGGAGCCATAGGAGTTGTCTTTATTTATTTGTGACCTGCGTGTCAACTTAAACGTCATGTAATTACTTTACTTTATTGCTAACCGTTAGCCATAGTAGTAGAAGTAATAGTTGGCGAGGCAACTTCATGAAGACACGATGATGGAGATCATGATGATGGAGATCATGGTGTCATGCCGGTGACGATGATGATCATGGAGCCCCGAAGATGGAGATCAAAAGGAGCAATATGATATTGGCCATATCATGTCACTATTTGATTGCATGTGATGTTTATCATGTTTTTGCATCTTATTTGCTTAGAACGACGGTAGTAAATAAGATGATCCCTTACAACAATTTCAAGAAGTGTTCTCCCCTAACTGTGCAC
>NW_021299464.1:0-998 GCF_002162155.2 Triticum dicoccoides
CCTTCGGTACATCAAAATGCATAAACTCATAATATAACTGTCATCATAACCTTAAGCGTGCGGACCCTACGGGTTCGAGAACAATGTAGACATGACCGAGACATGTCTCCGGTCAATAACCAATAGCGGGACCTGGATGCCCATATTGGCTCCTACATATTCTACGAAGATCTTTATCGGTCAGACCGCATAACAACATACGTTGTTCCCTTTGTCATCGGTATGTTACTTGCCCGAGATTCGATCGTCGGTATCCAATACCTAGTTCAATCTCGTTACCGGCAAGTCTCTTTACTCGTTCCGTAATACATCATCTCACAACTAACATATTAGTTGTAATGCTTGCAAGGCTTATGTGATGTGCATTACCGAGAGGGCCCAGAGATACCTCTCCGACAATCGAAGTGACAAATCCTAATCTCGAAATACGCCAACCCAACATCTACCTTTGGAGACACTTGTAATTCTCCTTTATAATCACCCAGTTACGTTGTGACGTTTGGTAGCACCCAAAGTGTTCCTCCGATAAACAGGAGTTGCATAATCTCATAGTCATAGGAACATGTATAAGTCATGAAGAAAGCAATAGCAACATACTAAACGATCGGGTGCTAAGCTAATGGAATGGGTCATGTCAATCAGATCATTCAACTAATGATGTGACCTCGTTAATCAAATAACAACTCTTTGTTCATGGTCAGGAAACATGACCATCTTTGATTAACGAGCTAGTCAAGTAGAGGCATACTAGTGACACTTTGTTTGTCTATGTATTCACACATGTATTATGTTTCCGGTTAATACAATTCTAGCATGAATAATAAACATTTATCATGATTATAAGGAAATAAATAATAACTTTATTATTGCCTCTAGGGCATATTTCCTTCAGTCTCCCACTTGCACTAGAGTCAATAATCTAGATTACACTGTAATGAATCTAACACCCATGGAGCCTTGGTGCTGATCATGTTTTGCTCGTGGAAGAGGCTTAGTCA
>NW_021299465.1:0-1371 GCF_002162155.2 Triticum dicoccoides
GCCAAAACAGAGTAATAGTCCAAGAAACGGGCCAGAATTGGCAAAAACTATGAATGTTGATGACAGGCACGTAAGTGCAACTTGGAGTTCAACAACCATGGAAATCGCTCTGGGACCCCAAAGCGGTGAGTAATAGTGCACGAAACGGACCAGAATCGGCCAAAATTGTGAGTGTTGATGACCGGCACGTAAACGCACGACGGGGTTCGTAAATCATGGAAATCACTCCGGGACCCCCGAAACTAAGTAATAGTCCAAGAAATGGGCCAAAACCGGCCCAAACTGTGATTGTTGATGACCTACATGTAAGCGCACCTTGGGGTTCAACAACTATGGAAATCGCTTCGGTACCCCAAAACGGTGAGTAATAGTCCACGAAACGTGTCAGAATCGACAAAACCACGAGTGTTTATGACCGACACGTAAACGCACCCCGGGGTTTGTTAATCAAGGAAAGCACTCCGGGACCCCAAAACAGTGAGTAATAGTCCATGAAACGGGCCAGAATCGGGCAAAACTGCGAGTGCCACAAAACGAGCCCGAATTGGCCGAAACTGCGAGTGTTGATGATCGACACGTAAATGCACCCCGGGGTTTGTTAATCGTGCAAGTCACACCAGGACCCCAAAACAGTGAGTAATAGTCCACGAAACGGGCCAGAATCGTCCAAAACTGTGAGTGTTCATGACCGACACCTAAACGCATTTGGGGGTTCACCAACTATGGAAATCGCTTCGGGACCCCTAAATGTTGAGTAATAGTCCACGAATCGCGTTAGAATTGGCCAAAACAGTGAGTGTTGAGGACAGACATGCAAATGCACCCCGGGAATTGTCAATCATGGAGATCGCTCTAGGACGCCAAAATGGTGAATAATCGTGCACAAACTGGACCAGAGTCGACCAAAATTGTGTGTTGATGACTGACATGTAAACGCACCACGGAGTTCGTCAATCGTGGAAATCACTGCGGGACGCCCAAAACTAAGTAATAGTGCAAGAAACGGGCCAAAATCGGCCCAAACTGCGATTGTTGATGATCGACACGTAAGCGCACCATGGGGTTCAACAACCATGGAAATCGCTTTGGGGCCCCAACACGGTGAGTAATAGTCCACGAAACGGGCCAGAAGCGGCCCAAAATGCAAGTGTTGCTAACCGACACATAAACGCACCCCGGTGTTCTTCAATCATGGAAATCACACCGGGATGCCAAAACAGAGTAATAGTCCAAGAAACGGGCCAGAATTGGCAAAAACTATGAATGTTGATGACAGGCACGTAAGTGCAACTTGGAGTTCAACAACCATGGAAATCGCTCTGGGACCCCAAAGCGGTGAGTAATAGTGCACGAAACGGACCAGAATCGGCC
>NW_021299466.1:0-2799 GCF_002162155.2 Triticum dicoccoides
AAGCTCCTTAACTGTAAGTTAGATTAGATGTACCAACAAATTTAAACATAAAAATGTTGTGATTCTATTGGTTTTTATGTCCTCCGTGCAGAGCATAAACCTTCTTACATTATTGTTGTACTCTATCAAATAAAAATTCAACAACTTAGACATCAGATCAGATACAATCAGAAACATTTTGTGATTTGGATAAGTACGTAACATCTGTAATAATTTTCCTTGAGATCTAAATACATCTCTCATATTATTTCATCCTTTTTTAGTAAAAAAACTCTGAAAATGTAACCCAAAATTTAATGCAGCTAAGAAGTTGGGATATGGTTCAACTTTCATAACCTCAAAATGCATGGCCAATTACCAATTAGGATGTACAGTACAAACTGTAAAATTAATTAATTATTTCAAAGCTCATGACAAACAAATAATGCCGTGGTTATGGTTGTATCAAATGTCAAGAGAGAACTACAGAGCAATACAATTGTGCAAGATATTACCAACAGAAACTATACATATGTGAGTCGGTCTAACACTGCAGACTTGCATAGCATCACATCAATCTCAAATCATTCATGGGACATCAAACAAAAAGAGCACGGGCGGGGCAATGAAGCCATACCCATCGACCAGTCAAGAAAGATGAAATGGTTCATGGAAAGCTTTGCGTAAAATAAATCACCTCTTCAAGAGTCTCTTTCCTGCAAGGCTGCCACTCTCGCGGGCGAGGGCGCGGAACCAGCGACGGCTCCTTCCTCTCGCCTATGGTCTCCCACGGCGACCTCATCCAGGTTGTGCTCGTCCTCCTCCATCTTGCTCGGGACGAGAGCTCGCGGCACCACCCGCCTTCTAGCTCTTGACGCCCTCAAGCCAAAGCAGCGCTGTGGGTGTGTCGGATCTGAGCCTGCATAGGATCCAAACCTGCTGGTCGATCTGCAGCAAGGAAGAGGGAACGAGTTCGCCGATGGTGGGGGAGAAGGTGAGGAGAGGAGAGAAGAGGTGGTGGCGGCGGCTGTGGGGGAGGCCGCCGTTGAGTTGTAGCGGCGGCGGACGAGGGGGAGAAATCGGGGAGGGAGATAGCCTGATAGGGTTGGGGAACGGGCGCTGGGCTGGGCATCTATTTCTCTTATTTTATTTTCACCACGGGACAGTAAAAAAGACAGGTGTACCACGCGAGAGAGCGCACCTGCCGCGACTGTTAAGGGAAACGTTTCGAGCCGGCAGACCGGCCGAACTTTCCGCCGGTTTCGTACGCCACGCTGGCGCACGTGCCCACGAAAACAACCGTTCCCCGCGACCAAGTGTACATGGATGGGCCCGTGCACAAAACTGCTTTTCTTCTTTCCTCTTTTCTTCAACCCCCAGCCGGCCACGAAGTGCTACCACCGGCCGGCGAGATGTTGCAACACCGTTCTACCGGACGGCGAGGAGCACAGGAAGGGCGTGAGGCGGAGCTCGCCGCCGTCGGCCTCCATCCCGCGCGCCACATCCTCGACGGTCTCGGCCACGGCCGGGAGCTACTGCTCCATCCCCTGCCCGCGCGGCCACCATGACCGCCGCCGTGACGCACATTTTTCTCGGAACTGAGCCGGTGAGCCTAGTAGATGTGGAGCGGCCACGACGGAGCCTTGCATGATGGTTTGCTACCAGCGACTGTTATTTGGGGAGTGCACGCGATGCTGCTGTTCTGCCGCCCATGGCCGGTGCTGCCAAGGGCGCCATATGCCGGCGAACCAGCAGAAGCCGACGTGCTGCACGGGAATGCTTCAACCGGCTAAGACGAAGCTGTTAACGGCACTGGTCGAAGCTGTAACCAGAGACATAAATTGCTACATGTGCCATTATTTCTACAGGGACAAGATAAAATAGGTGTTACAACCGGTGCACATAGGAGCTACAACCGTCAATGTTAAATGCTACGACCGGTGACAATTTTGCTGGAACCAGAGAGAAGAATGAGTTTTGATGGACATGCATCAGAGCTGCAACCAGTACTGAAAAATGCTACATCCAGCAACCAGAAAAGCTACATCCGGCTTTAGAAAAAGCTTCAACTAGATATGGGGTAGCTCGAGGTCAGCCGCCGCGCAGCGCAAAAAGCTGCAACCGGTGACGAGAAAAGCTACAACCCACTTCTAGAAAAGCTTCAAACAGAAAACGGCTAATTAGCAACGGCGACCGGCGAAGATGAAGCTGTGTCGCGGTGCTACAATGGGCGCATGGCGAGCTAGAACACGCCGGTGGTGATGCTGGAACCATCACCTGGATATGCTACATTGTTTTTGTGTTGGAACCGGCATTTTCTTTTTGCTACGACCGTGTGACATTTTTGCTTCAACCATGTGGTTTTTTGCTACTACCGTCCACAGTTTTTGCTACATCCATTTTCTCACGACGGCCAGATGCCGGTGGTGGGTTTCTGTGAATTCCGGCGGCGAGATCCAGCACGGGGGGGGGGCAGGGGCGGATGCTGCTACTAGTCGCCGGCGAGCTGCTACGGGCTCGCGGCGGGCTGCAACCTCGACCGGCCGTAACCATGGCCGCACGCTACTGCATCCATGGAGGTTTCAGAAACACACCAAGCAATATAGGTGAGGGCGGGCGACCAACGGCGAGGGCGGCGACCGTAGGCGACCGACGGCGAGGGCGACCGGCGGTGAGGAGGCGAGGCGAGGCGGTCGGCGCGTGCTGGGGCGTCAACGCGCATGAGGGGGCCCGTCCTTTTCTCGTGCGGGAGGTTGAAGAAGGAGGTGAGGAAAGGAACGGATCTGACGGTGCAGGGGACCAGATCTGACGGCTGGGGCT
>NW_021299467.1:0-1037 GCF_002162155.2 Triticum dicoccoides
ACTTGCACTCCAAGTTCTCCGGATCAGTTTGTTCCAAAAATCACGCTCCTGAAGGTTTCATTCCGTTTGGACTCCGTTTAATATTCCTTTCCTTTGAAATACTAAAATAGGCAAAAAAACGGCAATATGGGCTGGGCCTCCGGTTAGTAGGTTAGTCCCAAAAATGATATAAATGTGTAAAATAAAGCCCATAAACATCCAAAAAGGGGTAATATAATAGCACGGAACAATCAAAAATTATAGATACGTTGGGGACGTATCAAATAACCGTCTCGCATCAAACAAGATCCAGATATAATGTTCATGCTTAACGCTGGCACCAAATAACAATTATTCAGGTCTAAAACTAATCCCGAAGGTAGATGTAGAGGTAGCGTGCCGACCGCGATCGCATCGACTTTGGAGCCATTTCCCACGCGCATCGTCACCTTGTCCTTAGCCAATCTTCGCTTAATCCGTAGTCCCTGTTTCGAGTTGCAAATATTAACAACAGAACCAGTATCAAATACCCAGGTGCTACTATGAGCATTAGTAAGGTACACATCAATAACATGTATATCACATATACCTTTGTTCACCTTGCCATCCTTCTTATCCGCCAAATACTTGGGGCAGTTCCGTTTCCAGTGACCAGTCCCTTTGTAGTAGAAGCACTCAGTCTCAGGCTTAGGTCGAGACTTAGGTTTCTTCTCCTGAGCGGCAACTTGCTTGTCGTTCTTCTTGAAGTTCCCTTTCTTCTTCCCTTTACCATTTTTCTTGAAACTGGTGGTCTTGTTGACCATCAACACTTGATGCTCCTTCTTGATTTCTACCTCCGCAGCTTTTAGCATCGCGAAGAGCTCGAGAATAGTCTTGTTCATCCCTTGCATGTTATAGTTCATCACGAAGCTCTTGTAGCTTGGTGGCAGTGATTGAAGAATTCTATCAATGACACTATCATCAGGAAGATTAACTCCCAGTTGAATCAAGTGATTATTATACCCAGACATTTTGAGTATATGTTCACTCACAGAACTATTCTCCTCCATCTTGCAGCT
>NW_021299468.1:0-1750 GCF_002162155.2 Triticum dicoccoides
TCGGATGAAAAAGTTTTTTATATGAAAAATCATCTACTCGAAAAGTTACATCCAAATTTAACCGGGGGAACCCCGTTAAACATTTTCAAAATCCTCAAAAACCTAATAGAAAAAAAGTTACGGGGCTTGTAAGATCTAGAGTGGAAAAAATTGAAAAATATTCAAACAGTGGGCAAACTATGGTCAAACAATGGTCAAACTAATTATTCTAGAATATTAGTGTTACTAAATAATTATTTTAATTATTTCAATTTTGGTCAAATCTGGTCAAACTGTGGTCAACTGTGGTCAAACTGTGGTCAAACAATGGTCAAACTAATTATTCAAGAAATATTAGTGTTACTAAATAATTATTGTTTTTTAAAACAATAGTTTCAAACTCAAACAGTGAAATGTGTCACTTCATGCTCAAGCAAAATTCCTGAAGGTTAATAGGATTGACATCTTATTATTGTCAGGAAAACAACAAGTGCAGACTTGGAGCGTGGGAGAATAGAACCCGAAAGTTAAGCGTGCTTGGGCTGGAGTAGTGAGAGGGATGGGTGACCGATTGGGAAGTTAGATGATTTGGAATGATGAGGGGTGATAAAAGAATAAATTTAGAAGTGATGAGGGGTGGTGATTAGAGACTAGAGGTTAAAATAATTTAGAAATTTGAAAAAAAAAATTCAATTTTTTTTTCAAAAACCTGTGGCGGCCTTTAGTCGCGGTTAGCCACAAGAACCGCGACTAAAGGTCGTCCGCCCCGACGGCCACCTGGCGCCCACGTGGACGGGCCTTTAGTCGCGGTTCTTAAGCAACCGCGACTAAAGGGGGGGGCCTTTAGTCGCGCCCGTTCGGTCGCGGTTGCGCAACCGCGACTAATGGCAGTTGCGAACCGCGACCAAAGGCCCTTTTTCCACCAGTGTTAGTGGAATAATGTGGAAGGCGGATAGTGCATACGTGCATGTAGTTGGCTAGTGGGCTGTTAGTGCATGCCTTGGTTGTTAGCTGCAGCGTGTTAGCTTGGCCGGGTCTTGTGGAGGAGCTAGTGGCTCGCTAAGACGTGCGCGTAGGTAGCTGGAGTTGGTTGCTCAGCTGTTGGGTCGCCTGGGCTATAAAACAACCATGCAATGCGTTGTGTTTTGGTTGAGCCCAGTGGACTACAGAGAAGAGAATACGGCGTTCTTCACCGGCGGAGCGGTTGGCGCCCACCAAATTGCAAGTCTCGTGTTCTTGTGATTGTTCGTCGATCCTCGGTTCCAATACTATGGGGGAAACAAGATCCACGAGGAAACAGACAGCACCTTGCCTCCTTCACCACTGCTCGAAATTCTAGATCATGTGGCTCCCTTGCCCCGCCATTGTCTATCACCACTTTTGGATCTAAGGGAAAGGAAGGGAGCAGGTCACGCATGAAGGAATCTCGGCGCCGCCAGCGCCGGCGGTCTTTGCCCGACGTCGTGTGCCAGCAACGGCAAGGGGGGCTGGTGGAGGTTGTAGCACTGGCGGCTGGGAGGCGAGGTTCCTGCCCATGTGGCCTCCTATATGTTTGTACCAAATATGTCTCAGTATCATTGGTATTTCCAGGGAGTAAGATGGATAAACTCTGTCTATATTCAACTCAGGTACAGGGGGCGTGTTTATATACACGAGGAGTACAGAGGGAGGAGAGAGTTATCGTTACAACAGAACGTGGCGATCACGCCGTACGTGCAAGCGAGGGCGAAGCCGACGTGCGTGGGAGCGTGGGCGTGGGGGCCTGGAGACT
>NW_021299469.1:0-646 GCF_002162155.2 Triticum dicoccoides
GTAATAGTCCATGAAATGGGCCAGAATCGGCCAATACCGCGAGTGCTGATGACCGACATGTAAACGCACGATGGGGTTTGTCAATCGTTGAAATCACTCCGGGACCCCAAAACGGCGAGTAATAGTCAATGAAACGGGCCAGAATCGGCCAAAACCGCAAGTGCTAAAGACCGACACGTAAACACACCACGGGGTTCGTCAATCGTTGAAATCACTCTGGGACCCCAAAACAGTGACTTATACTCCAAGAAGCGGGCCAGAATCGGCCAAAACTGTGAGTGTTGATGACCGACACGTAAACGTCAACAACTATGGAAATCACTCCGGGACCCCAAAAGGTGAGTAATAGCCCATGAAACGGGCCAGAATTGGCCAAAACCACGAGTGCTGGTGACTGACACATAAAGGCACCACGGGGTTCGTCAATCGTTGAAATCACTATGGACCCCAAAACAGTGATTAATAGTACAAGAAGCGGGCCAGAAACGGCCAAAACTGTGAGTGTTGATGACCGACACATAAACGCACCTTGGGGTTCAACAACAATGGAAATCACTCCGGGAACCTAAAACGGTAAGTAATACTCCATGAAAAGGGCCAGAATCAGTCAAAACCGCGAGTGCTGATGACCGACACGTAAACGCAC
>NW_021299470.1:0-1498 GCF_002162155.2 Triticum dicoccoides
TGTGTGTGTGTGTGTGTGTGTGTGTGTGTGTGTGTGTAGAATTTCTAGTAGAACCAATCATGCATATATATATATCATTAATGTCTCACAAACCACCATATTAATTAATTCACACATACACATATGTATAGCTATATACAATTTCTCCTACATATGTATGTTGCCTTCGGAGCCAGTGGCATTAGCCTAATTGGTGCCTTCGGAGCACGATGACAATTGGAAGTGGTTTTCATGGGGGCGGTAGCGGGTAATAGAATTCTCCCTTCGGATTTATGACCTGGTCGAGCAAAAATCCCGCTATTTCCTCTTGAAGTGCTTCTACGCGCTCCGTTTCTAGGAGCTTCTCCCGCACCTTTTTGAACTGTTAAGAAGGAGATCAATATGCATGTGTATTAGTTGTGT
The DNA here is from genome assembly GCF_002162155.2 of Triticum dicoccoides. NCBI lineage: Eukaryota > Viridiplantae > Streptophyta > Magnoliopsida > Poales > Poaceae > Triticum > Triticum dicoccoides. The sequence continues at coordinate 403 of NW_021299470.1, forward strand.
GACTAGATATCGATAATGGTGTAAAAATTGTGAATAGTGTTCTGACAAGCGTATCCATTCCTGTCTTTGAGATCTGCTCCTTTCGGACGCCATCATGCGAATGTTCTCGCAAACGCAGAATGCACACAGATCAGTCCCCTGCGCCTGCTTCAGGGCCTTTACGAGAATGGAATTTGATTAGATAATAATTAATCAAGCATGATAATTAAAGAGATGGCAGCTAGCTAGCTAGCTAGTACTACTTAATTACTTACCTTGGGTCGAAACCATTTAAGCTTTTTTTTTCATTCGCCGGGCGTGACGCTGATGAACCTTGCCCAAGCCCTGCCCGCCGACAAAGAAAATGAATAAAGGGGTTATTAAATAGTTCATATCATGAAATGACGAACTAAATAGGCCGAGATATATAGTTAATAATGATTGAAATTACCTGTTGACTATCCCAAACAAGATGTTATAGTCAGTTTTTTCTAAGAGTAGTGAGTCCAGTACTTCAACTGTTCCGGCGTCAACTTTAATGATACACAAGACCCAGTGAAATCTGCATGCACACACGTTTGCATGTCTTAATTAAGCGGGCATATGTAAGCAAAAACATGTAGCTCTAGCTAGTAGGCAAAAACAGAGAATTTGTAGTACAAGACAGTGTGACTCACTGGAAGTTGTAAGGAAGTAGTATATCTTCATTGTATTTGAGGCGCTTCAAGAACTCTAGCATGTTGTCCTCTACGTTCTTTTGCTGACGTGGATTTATCTTCCATGTGTATTCATTAACGGTGTTTGGGTCAATGAACCCAATGCCAAAGCGTCCACCTTTTCTCATTTCATACATCTTCATCCTGCATAATACCACAGAAAAGAATATAGTGAGGATAATTACAGGTAATGATTGATCAAAAGGATCACTACAGCTAGCTTGAGACTTAAATTACAGAAAGAAATCACTTACAGACAATAGCAACTGACGATAGATTTGTCGAGTGCGTCTTGATTGTATAACTGAAACAGTTCAGTATACTCAACGGACACAGCTTTCTCATGGAAGTAATGCTCCTCCTTGACATTCACCATGAGGGACAATCGATCTGAAATCTTG
>NW_021299471.1:0-3185 GCF_002162155.2 Triticum dicoccoides
GCATGGGTTATGAGAGGTCAGTACAATTATGAGAACATAAGGATGCAGAGAATAATAAGTAATTGTTGTTACCCAAGGGCATTCTTGAAAGCCGGTAGCTGGGTTTATGATGAGTCGTCGGAAGAAGAGCAAGAAGCCTCCTGATAGTTTCAATCAAAATAATTAAGCGACTGGCGAATGAGACCCGCCAGTGGATAAAAAGAGTTTAAATTTGGAAGGACCTCATTTCGACGTTTCTGCAGAGCCGGAGTATATGGTAAGCCGGTTCTCGTGTTGCTGTTGCTTCAAAAGAAAGTGAGGATCCAAATGAGCTAAGTGGTGTGAAAAGCTTTCTTTCCGGGTTACCCGTCGAATTTTCTGTCTTGGCAAAGGCGCTGAGTTGGAGGAAATAATAGTTACCTATTCTTCGACCGCTTGACTGGCCCCCGTGTCATCCTGATAATAATCGGTGTCAATAAGATGGTTGAAAAAGGAGCCAAGGGAATCAAGGGATACCTCCGACTCAGAACTGTCGTCTAGCTCAAACATTTCAGAAGCGCTCAATTTCTTCTTATTCTTCTTGGCGGCTTTCACTTTGGCCCTCGCCTTTTTGGCAGCTTCATGGTCATATTCCTTATTCCAAAAATCAGATTTAGCCTGTGAAAATCATCAAAATTGAGTTAATTGATCATTTGAGTAATAAGGTGAAATAAGTTATTTAGAGACTTACATCTAGTGGAGGGTTAAGCTTGCAGAAAGGATCCAGTCCCACTTTGCTGCAGCTCTCCAGGCTCTCATTCAGAAGGGTTTTTGTCATTTCATTGATGGCATCATCAGTTAAGCACATGGAGCTGTGGCGCAATGGATCTTTTGGACCCGTATAGGTGCACATTAAGCCGGGGCGGTGGCTCAAGGGTATGATTCGCCAAGAAACCCGACACTGAACCAAGTCAACACTGGTTAACCCATTTCCCAGCAGGGCCTTGACCTTTGCAATAGTGCGGGCAAGCGTTGCACGTTCAATAGTGGTAAGATTTTCAGGAAGATGATGCTTTGGCACGAGCCGCTGGGCATGATAACTTGGCAGAGGATTCTCGTCAGCCGGAGATGTATTTTTGCAATAGAACCATGTTTGGTTCCAATCTTTGGGGTGACTTGGTAGGTGAGCGTAGGGGAAGATAACATATCTTCTCCGTTGAATTGAGACCCCGCCAAGTTCTAAGCTGGGTCCGTTGGTAAATTCATTCTGCCGGTTCAGATAAAAATATTCCCTGAAGAGTTCAACACTGGGTTCCTCTTGAAGGTATACTTCACAGAAGACTTGAAAATTACACATGTTTGACACGGAGTTGAGCCCGATGTCTTGAGGATGCAATTGAAAGAAGTGCAGAACATCTCGGAAGAATTTAGATCCGGGTGGTGAGAAGCCCCGGTTCATATGATCAGTAAAAACAATGATCTCACCATCCTGCAGCTAAGGTTTTTTTTCCATTTTGCTTGGGAGCGCGCCAATGCAGAATGTCTTTTGCTAGTAAGAAGCCGATTTTAACAAAGTCCTTGAGCATGTTTTCAGTGACGATAGAAGGAACCCAATTGCATGAAGTGACTGTCTTCGGCATTGTGAAGGATGAAGCCTAAAATAAAGGAAATTTGCCGGTTTAAGTTGTTTCATTAAGCCGGAAATGAAAGCTGCAGTATATATTCAGATTGGCGGCTTAAATGGGGCCTAATGACATATGACTAAATTATAACTGGTGATGTAAGCCGCCATGACAGCAATGGTATTCAAGATCTATCAAGAGCGAATTCTACTAAGTGTTGAAGCAAACAAGTTTCACAGATTGATGCTAGGATTTCAAATCTGTGACACTTCGGATAATGGAAAATATTTTTGACCTAAATTACAGTGCTCGAGCTATTCATATGTTCAGATTGGTTTTTCTTACGCGAAGGAGATGGTCTAGTAATAAAGACAAGTATCACGACTGCCACCGTGCAGAGGGAGTGCTAAGTTTGAATCAAAGTTACAAGCTATAGCGAAGAACAAGGATGAACTTCGACGAACTTGCAGGAAACCCTAATGAAATCTAGAGGAAAGGGAAGGAGGAAAACTTACACTGGTGCGCGTCGGTCCTAAACAAACGGTTTTTAACTATGATGAACCACGATATTTAAAGGCGGTAAAGGTGAAGAGACAAGTGTAAATCATTTTGACTCCCGACAGTGTTGAAGAAGCGGAATGCCCATAATGTGCCTTCATGCATGCCATAGGCACGAACCACTTTTGTCCAACCCCTTGTGACGATCTCCCGGCCATCCTTCACGGCCTTCAGGAAGACTTCTAGAGCATTATCATGATAGCATGAATTATATGCTTTAACCTTAGTTGCCTCCACTCCAGTCATGTAGTTTGCATGGTAATCATCAGTAAATAGCTTCAGAAACCACTGGAAAGAGAAAAATATTAGATACTGAGGTCTAATAGAGTAACTTGTTGTGGGTAGGGGGAAAAGGCAACACATTACTTACCATCCTAAAGTTCACTGTTGTCTTCGACAAAGTGTAAATAAAGAGCTTAATTCCAATCACCCGTTTCTTTTTCCTAACAATCTTTCTTAGTTTCCTCACTTGACGCTTGTTCATGAATATCTCATTGCCCCATATGCTAAAGGGAACGAAGTGTGGATCAATACCGCTCATATATGTACCTACAAGCAACCAGTATATGCTAGAAGCTAAACTGAGATTGCACAAATGATGTAAAATACAACTACCTATGTTCCTAAGTACAAGTACATTTTTGAGATTTCAAGATGAACTATCAACGGATGTATATATAATTATAGATATAGTTTAGATTAAAATCTAGATTCACTCATTTTGCTCCTTATGTAGTCTATATTGGAATCTCTAAAAATACATTTATTTAGGAATAGATGGTGTATAAGACATGGGATGCAGCTAACCACGATGGCAAACAACATCATCGCCCATTGTAGCCCTGTGTAAGTACATGGAAAGCCAATGTTAACTACAATAGGGTTAACATCCACCAAAAATAGCAAATGGTAATAAAACAACAACATCTGTACTGATATCTTCATTTCGAAAGAGTAGCACGGTAGCAAAGGGACGGATTAGAATATGGATACAACTATTAATTGCAACAGGCTTAACAACATCCTAATTCATGTTTTGTAAGTTTG
>NW_021299472.1:0-2656 GCF_002162155.2 Triticum dicoccoides
CGAAGCTCTCCCTCAACTTCTCCTCTCCCCTTGCTGGATCAAGAAGGAGGAGACGTCCCCGGGCTGTATGTGTGTTGAACGCGGAGGCACCATCCTTTTGGTGCTAGATCGGATCTTCCGCGATTTGAATCGCCGCGAGTACGACTCCATCGTTCGCGTTCTTGTAACGCTTCCGCTTAGTGATCTTCAAAGGTATGAAGATGCACTCCCTCTCTCTCTCGTTGCTAGAATCTTCTAGATTGATCTTGGTGATATGTAGGAGAATTTTGAATTATTGCTACGTTCCCCAACACTTGTCTCAACAGATTTTTGAAGGTGCCATGTTTAATGTGAATGCAACTGTCTCTAATGCATAACCCAAAAACGATAGTGGTAAATCGGTAAGAGACATCATAGATCGGACCATATCTAATAAAGTGCGGTTACGAAATTCGGACAAACCATTGAGTTGTGGTGTTCCAAGTGGCATGAGCTATGAAACTATTCCACATTGTTTTAAATGAAGGCCAAACTCGTAACTCAAATATTCACCTCAACGATCAGATCATAGAAACTTTATTTTCTTGTTGTGATGATTCTCCACTACACTCTGAAATTCTTTGAACTTTTCAAATGTGTCATATTTGTGTTTCATTAAGTAGATATACCCATTATCGGTGTCAAAAATGGTAGATTTCAGGTAGGGGGGCGCAAGTTGTGTGTCTAAGGATCTATGGTAACAACGGACAAAGGGACACAATGTTTACCCAGGTTTGGGTCCTCTTAAAGGAGGTAAAACCCTACGTCCTCTTGATTGTATTCGATGAGTACAGGGGTTACAAGAGTTGATCTACCTCGAGATCCTAATGGCTAAACCCTAGCTTGTCTAAACCTCTACGGACTAAACACTCCAATTTATATACACATCGGAGGGGCCTAGGGTTTGTACAAAGTCGGTCCACAAGGGAAGGAAACAATACATCCGGACTCCAATATTGCCGTCCACGCACACATGATTCCTACCCGAACACGGAGGGATGACCCTATTCTTTATAGTCATGGCCCATTCAGTCCGGCCCACATCCTTGAGATGGACACCTGAGGACCCTCGGAACCAGGACTCCCTGAGTAGCCCTCGAACTTTACTTCAATGACAATGTAGTATGCTGATTTATGTCTTTGGCTTTGCAAGGCAGGTTCTTCAGCATACTCCGGATTGATGATAGTCCAGCATCGGCTTCTGGGCCCAGTATTTATGATTCCTCCCTGTCGTCGCCTTGATTTCCATGCGTTGAGCGAATGCGAGCAGTCCATGCTTTTTTACAATTTAACCCTTTACTAGGCGCGGGTGACGTCTATCTAACGAGGTTAGATCCCCAAGTGCCACCTCACATCGCCCAAAGAGCACCAGAGCAAGCCACGAAAAACTTCGAACCATGGATAGCGCCTCTATCTCCTCCTCGCACCCTCATGGCCCTCAAGAGGGGGATTGGAGAAGCTTCTCAGTGTCCCACCTTCAGCTTGGTCAACTACAGACACAAGGATAAGTCCCCGTGAGGGCGGGATTAGCTTCCATGGGTGATGATGTGCTATCCGAGAACTTCCCCAACCCTAGCCAAGAGGAGAGGGTGTGCTTCATTTTGTTCCTTCTAAGAGGCGTAGGATTACCAATCCACCCCTTCCTTAGAGGTCTATTGGAATTTTATGGGATCTAGCTGCACAATCTCACACTAGGTTCTATTCTGCACATCTCTGGTTTTGTCTCTCTCTGTGAATTATTTTTAGGCTGTGTCTCATTTCAAACTATAGTGAAAGTTCTTTTGCCTCATCCCCCGCCATCAAGGTGGACGGTCTATATTTGAAGTGGGTGGCGCCGAAGTATGGCCATCGCACCCAAGCAAGAGGACAGTGCAGAGGTAATGAAGCTGGTTAGAAAGGTCAGACTCCTTGCCCATTCCGGACTCTCCATTGTTGAAGTCATGGCCATCGCGATAAAATGATGCATCCAGCCTCTCCAATCCAGAGTAGCCCCTTTATGGTGCTATAACAGGGAGGACGACACATCTCGCTACAGGCGAGAGGGTCCGGATAACCAAGCCGCTCTGGATGTCATGCTAGCCAACCTATATAAGGGGGAGGAAGAAGAATTCGCCCGCTTGAATTGTCGGGAAGGTTTTTCTATGTACAACCCCATCGAATGGGTAACTTGATCCTTTGTCAGCATTTATTTTCCCTTATCGTTGGGATTCACATATCCAACTACTCTGGTTGCCTTTATGTAACGCCCCGAATCCGATGCACCAAGTGTCTTCCAGTTATTCCTCGTCGTTGTCATGTCATTTGCTTGCGTGTTGCATTTTGCCATGTCATCATCTGCATTTCATCTGCATGTTTTTTCAAAACTTGCATCCGTTCGGGTTCCCCCGGTTCTCTATGTTGTCCGTTCCGAGCCCAACCACATTCGCACGCGCCCGTCGCCCCTCTCAGACCTTGTTTCGTGAGCAGGAGAAAAACATTCTCGGAATGGTCCGAGATTTTCCGAGTGGCCTTGGTATATCACCGGTAGACCGCCCGTCAAATTTCGTTCCATTTGGAGGTCGTTTGATGCCCCAACGGTTAACCGAGTTAACCAAACCCCCCTTTTCTCTTGCAGCCCAGCACCCTTTCACATAGCCCA
>NW_021299473.1:0-2655 GCF_002162155.2 Triticum dicoccoides
CGAAGCTCTCCCTCAACTTCTCCTCTCCCCTTGCTGGATCAAGAAGGAGGAGACGTCCCCGGGCTGTATGTGTGTTGAACGCGGAGGCACCATCCTTTTGGTGCTAGATCGGATCTTCCGCGATTTGAATCGCCGCGAGTACGACTCCATCGTTCGCGTTCTTGTAACGCTTCCGCTTAGTGATCTTCAAAGGTATGAAGATGCACTCCCTCTCTCTCTCGTTGCTAGAATCTTCTAGATTGATCTTGGTGATATGTAGGAGAATTTTGAATTATTGCTACGTTCCCCAACACTTGTCTCAACAGATTTTTGAAGGTGCCATGTTTAATGTGAATGCAACTGTCTCTAATGCATAACCCAAAAACGATAGTGGTAAATCGGTAAGAGACATCATAGATCGGACCATATCTAATAAAGTGCGGTTACGAAATTCGGACAAACCATTGAGTTGTGGTGTTCCAAGTGGCATGAGCTATGAAACTATTCCACATTGTTTTAAATGAAGGCCAAACTCGTAACTCAAATATTCACCTCAACGATCAGATCATAGAAACTTTATTTTCTTGTTGTGATGATTCTCCACTACACTCTGAAATTCTTTGAACTTTTCAAATGTGTCATATTTGTGTTTCATTAAGTAGATATACCCATTATCGGTGTCAAAAATGGTAGATTTCAGGTAGGGGGGCGCAAGTTGTGTGTCTAAGGATCTATGGTAACAACGGACAAAGGGACACAACGTTTACCCAGGTTTGGGTCCTCTTAAAGGAGGTAAAACCCTACGTCCTCTTGATTGTATTCGATGAGTACAGGGGTTACAAGAGTTGATCTACCTCGAGATCCTAATGGCTAAACCCTAGCTTGTCTAAACCTCTACGGACTAAACACTCCAATTTATATACACATCGGAGGGGCCTAGGGTTTGTACAAAGTCGGTCCACAAGGGAAGGAAACAATACATCCGGACTCTAATATTGCCGTCCACGCACACATGATTCCTACCCGAACACGGAGGGATGACCCTATTCTTTATAGTCATGGCCCATTCAGTCCGGCCCACATCCTTGAGATGGACACCTGAGGACCCTCGGAACCAGGACTCCCTGAGTAGCCCTCGAACTTTACTTCAATGACAATGTAGTATGCTGATTTATGTCTTTGGCTTTGCAAGGCAGGTTCTTCAGCATACTCCGGATTGATGATAGTCCAGCATCGGCTTCTGGTCCCAGTATTTATGATTCCTCCCTGTCGTCGCCTTGATTTCCATGCGTTGAGCGAATGCGAGCAGTCCATGCTTTTTTACAATTTAACCCTTTACTAGGCGCGGGTGACGTCTATCTAACGAGGTTAGATCCCCAAGTGCCACCTCACATCGCCCAAAGAGCACCAGAGCAAGCCACGAAAAACTTTGAACCATGGATAGCGCCTCTATCTCCTCCTCGCACCCTCATGGCCCTCAAGAGGGGGATTGGAGAAGCTTCTCAGTGTCCCACCTTCAGCTTGGTCAACTACAGACACAAGGATAAGTCCCCGTGAGGGCGGGATTAGCTTCCATGGGTGATGATGTGCTATCCGAGAACTTCCCCAACCCTAGCCAAGAGGAGAGGGTGTGCTTCATTTTGTTCCTTCTAAGAGGGGTAGGATTACCAATCCACCCCTTCCTTAGAGGTCTATTGGAATTTTATGGGATCTAGCTGCACAATCTCACACTAGGTTCTATCTGCACATCTCTGGTTTTGTCTCTCTCTGTGAATTATTTTTAGGCTGTGTCTCATTTCAAACTATAGTGAAAGTTCTTTTGCCTCATCCCCCGCCATCAAGGTGGACGGTCTATATTTGAAGTGGGTGGCGCCGAAGTATGGCCATCGCACCCAAGCAAGAGGACAGTGCAGAGGTAATGAAGCTGGTTAGAAAGGTCAGACTCCTTGCCCATTCCGGACTCTCCATTGTTGAAGTCATGGCCATCGCGATAAAATGATGCATCCAGCCTCTCCAATCCAGAGTAGCCCCTTTATGGTGCTATAACAGGGAGGACGACACATCTCGCTACAGGCGAGAGGGTCCGGATAACCAAGCCGCTCTGGATGTCATGCTAGCCAACCTATATAAGGGGGAGGAAGAAGAATTCGCCCGCTTGAATTGTCGGGAAGGTTTTTCTATGTACAACCCCATCGAATGGGTAACTTGATCCTTTGTCAGCATTTATTTTCCCTTATCGTTGGGATTCACATATCCAACTACTCTGGTTGCCTTTATGTAACGCCCCGAATCCGATGCACCAAGTGTCTTCCAGTTATTCCTCGTCGTTGTCATGTCATTTGCTTGCGTGTTGCATTTTGCCATGTCATCATCTGCATTTCATCTGCATGTTTTTTCAAAACTTGCATCCGTTCGGGTTCCCCCGGTTCTCTATGTTGTCCGTTCCGAGCCCAACCACATTCGCACGCGCCCGTCGCCCCTCTCAGACCTTGTTTCGTGAGCAGGAGAAAAACATTCTCGGAATGGTCCGAGATTTTCCGAGTGGCCTTGGTATATCACCGGTAGACCGCCCGTCAAATTTCGTTCCATTTGGAGGTCGTTTGATGCCCCAACGGTTAACCGAGTTAACCAAACCCCCCTTTTCTCTTGCAGCCCAGCACCCTTTCACATAGCCCA
>NW_021299474.1:0-901 GCF_002162155.2 Triticum dicoccoides
CGCACCGAATCCGTATCCATATACCACCACCAATCCGTGTCCATATACCACCACCGATCCATATCCATATACTACCACCGCTACCACCACCGCTGCCATATACCACCACCATATATCCACCACCAATCCGAGTTCTTTGCTTATTAGGTTTGTTTTCGGGATCCCTCTAGATTCCGATTCGTGTTTCCTTGCCGGAGTAGGTTTCGGAAAAAAAAAGAGTCGGGTAGCCACGCTCCGTTTAGGCCCAAAATTTTTCGAAAACGCATTTTTCGAAAAAATTTCTGGCTATCCTATTTTTAGGTGTTTCTGAGTGTTTTGAGACAGGTGCCATTATAGGAAGTTTTTTTTGACCCGTTTCTAGTTTTTGGGTCCGGGCTGTCAAAAAAAAAAAAATTGGTCGAAAAATTTTCGTGGCCATCCTGTCAGTTTGAGCTAAGAAGAGTTTTGAGACACTCGCCATTATAGTGATTTTTCGCAAAAAAAAAAAGCAGCTCAAAAAAAAAGAGCGCAAAAAAAAAGAGCGAAAAAAAAAATCCAGAGTGTGCTTTTCCCTTGTTTACGTGCCGCGCCGTGATTTTGTTAGTGTTCTAGGCTCGCGTCTCTAGCACAGTCTAGCCTAGGACCAGCACAGTACCGTCGTTGAGCGTTTATTCAACTTTGCATCTCTGAATTGATTATTGCTGACCCTTTTTGCTACCATATTATAAGCCTTCCCAGCTCCACATACATCTACGTCGTGCGTTTGACTCTCCCTGGTAATCGCTCTATCCAAGCTTTGAGAGTTTTTGACTACAACGGTTGCCGATCACCGCCTGCTGCTGGGTAAGAACTGGTAAGAATTTGAGATTTGCTTGACGGATTTGTGACACCCACCACCACCACTTGTTCGTAGTCTGTAGGA
>NW_021299475.1:0-942 GCF_002162155.2 Triticum dicoccoides
TCGACATTAGCCGAGCTCGACGCCATCATCACGGTAACTAATTAAGCCTCTCTCGGCCGAGGACTTCATCTCCTTGCCTTTGACTGGGCATCCCTGACGCCCTACATGTTTTCGCAGGGCGCCGCCGACGTTCCGTGCACTCTCCTCCACTTCGTGAACAACGAGTTGGTCGATGTCGCCAAGGGCAAAATCGTTCAACCGGGCAACCCCTTGTTCCACGGTACCCAGATGCCACCCAACTTGTTTAGGGTTCAACTGGTTCGGGTGCTGCCAGGCTGCGACGACTTGTTACCTCCGATTCGACCCGTCGGGGCCGACGATGATGACGTGATGACCCTCAGCGCCTGCCTGAGCTGGCCCCTGCTTTGGCCGAAGAGCCAGATTCGTTTGGGGGCGGGGGACACCACCCCAAAGACAACACCGCCAGTTGTGCCGGCGCCAAGTCGGCCCCATGGCAAGACCGCCGTAACGGTGCCGGACATCCCTATGCCACTGGATCAGAACGACGACGACGACGACGATGATACATTTGGCAACGTCGATCAGTACTTTGCCGAGCATGGGTACGATGGCGACTTCATGGGGCCTCCTTCTCAAGAACCAAACCCAACAAAAGACGTGTGCGATCTAGCTCGTACCGCGGAGAAGCCAAGTTGCAACAGGCGCCGTCTGGCGTTCAGCTCTCAGGAGACGCCTCCAGCTGCCGACTTCACCGAGCCTCAGATAGGCGAGGTGCGAAATATTATCAGCCCCAACACACTCAAGAAGGCGGTCTGTGAGCAGAACTCGGTCCCATTACAGGAGAAGAAGAAGGCACGCAAAAGAAAGACTAAGAAGGGTGCGAGCCAGCCGGCACCGAGTACGATCCGTGCTCAGGACGGGCCACCTTCACCGCAGGATATCTCGAGGAGGGTGCATGTGGCGGGTAGGGCGATGCTACCA
>NW_021299476.1:0-1129 GCF_002162155.2 Triticum dicoccoides
TCATTTCCATAGCTTACCCTAGAGGTCTGCCATCTAGAACCAGGGGTAGAGATTTCCATAGTGGATGGCATGTCACAGAATGCAACGTTATGCAATCGAGCATAACTTTCGGATATAAAAGAATGAGAGGCTCCTGTATCGAAAAGAACAGATGCCGGGTGGCAGTTAACAAGAAGCGTACCGAGAACGACGTTGGGATCCTCTTGAGCTTCTTCGGCAGAGACACAGTTGACATGGCCACGTGAAGCGGTGACCGGCTTGGCGTGGAATACTTTTCCTGTCGGCTTGCCACGGCCAACAGCTTTAGCAGATTGATTGGGGTTGGTCTGGGGGCATTCACGCATATAGTGACCAGATTCCCCGCACTTGAAACAAGTCACGGAACTGGTACGTGGAGGAGCATTGTTAGTTGGACCCCCATAGGGCTTGGCTGGAGCAGACTGTTGAACGGGGCGAGGCGCCTGGAAGGATGGCCTCGGTGTAAACCTGGGTGGCAGGGCAGTGTTGGGTACCCACACGCGGCCCTTCTGAGGACCAGCACCGGATGAGGAACCCATGTCACGGCCATGCTTGCGTGTTGCGTCATAGTCAGTCTGACCAGTTTCGGCACTGATGGCTTTGTTGACAAGTTTCGAAAAAGATGTGCACTCATGCAGACGGAGGTCGCGGCGAAGCTCAGGACTAAGGCCCTTACGGAACCTTGCTTGCTTCTTGGCGTCAGTAGACACTTCCTCAGTTGCATATCGGGCGAGATTACCAAACTCTCTGCTGTAAGCATCCACAGAAAGTCGGCCTTGGGTGAAACTGCAAAATTCTTCACGTTTACGGTCCATGAGACCCTCCGGAATGTGATGTTCACGGAAAGCCTCACTGAACTCAACCCAAGTAGTGACATGGCCCGCTGGGCGCATAGCTCCATAATTCTCCCACCACAGACTGGCGGGGCCTTCAAGATGATATGCAGCAAAGGTGACCTTGTCAGCCTCCGCTACCAGCGCGGAACGCAGTTTGTGAGAGATACTGCGAAGCCAGTCATCAGCGTCGAGGGGCTCGACGGAGTGGTGGAACGTGGGTGGATGCAATTTGATAAAATCACTGAGTGACACCACGTTAGCCCTCTGATGGTGTG
>NW_021299477.1:0-1121 GCF_002162155.2 Triticum dicoccoides
AATTGAGAGATATGAAGTCTCCAATAAGTTCTATAGCTGCAAGATGGAGGAGAACAGTTCTGTCAGTGAGCATATACTCAAAATGTCTGGGTATAATAATCACTTGATTCAATTGGGAGTTAATCTTCCGGATGATTGCGTTATTGACAGAATTCTCCAATCACTGCCACCAAGCTACAAGAGCTTCGTGATGAACTATAATATGCAAGGGATGAACAAGACTATTCCCGAGCTCTTCGCAATGCTGAAAGCTGCGGAGGTAGAAATCAAGAAGGAGCATCAAGTGTTGATGGTTAACAAGACCACTAGTTTCAAGAAAAAGGGCAAAGGGAAGAAAAAGGGGAACTTCAAGAAGAATGGCAAGCAAGTTGCTGCTCAAGAGAAGAAACCCAAGTCTGGACCTAAGCCTGAAACTGAGTGCTTCTACTACAAGCAGACTGGTCACTGGAAGCGGAACTGCCCCAAGTATTTGGCGGATAAGAAGGATGGCAAGGTGAACAAAGGTATATGTGATATACATGTTATTGATGTGTACCTTACTAGAGCTCGTAGTAGCACCTGGGTATTTGATACTGGTTCTGTTGCTAATATTTGCAACTCGAAACAGGGACTACGGAATAAGCGGGCACTGGCAAAGGACGAGGTGACGATGCGCGTGGGAAACGGTTCCAAAGTCAATGTGATCGCAGTCGGCACGCTACCTCTACATCTACCTTCGGGATTAATATTAGACCTAAGTAATTGTTATTTGGTGCCAGCGTTGAGCATGAACATTATATCTGGATCTTGTTTAATGCGAGACGGTTATTCATTTAAATCAGAGAATAATGGTTGTTCTATTTATATGAATAATATCTTTTATGGTCATGCACCCTTGAAGAATGGTCTATTCTTATTGAATCTCGATAGTAGTAATACACATATTCATAATGTTGAAGCCAAAAGATGCAGAGTTGATAATGAAAGTGCAACTTATTTGTGGCACTGTCGTTTAGGTCATATCGGTATAAAGCGCATGAAGAAACTCCATGCTGATGGACTTTTGGAACCACTTGATTATGAATCACTTGGTACTTGCGAACCGTGCCTAATGGGCAAGATGACTAAAACACCGTTCTCCG
>NW_021299478.1:0-1009 GCF_002162155.2 Triticum dicoccoides
AAGCAGCTTCTCCAAGGTCCTTCATTGAAAAACACTTATTCAAGTAGGCCTTAATGCTGTCCAGAAATTCTATATTATTTCCCATCAGGAGTATGTCATCTACATATAATATGAGAAATGCTACAGAGCTCCCACTCACTTTCTTGTAAACGCAGGCTTCTCCATAAGTCTGCATAAACCCAAACGCTTTGATCATCTCATCAAAGCGAATGTTCCAACTCCGAGATGCTTGCACCAGTCCATAAATGGATCGCTGGAGCTTGCATACTTTGTTAGCGTTCCGAGGATCGACAAAACCTTCCGGCTGCATCATATACAGTTCTTCCTTAAGATGTCCGTTAAGGAATGCTGTTTTGACGTCCATCTGCCATATCTCATAATCATAGTATGCGGCAATTGCTAACATGATTCGGACGGACTTTAGCTTCGCTACGGGAGAGAATGTCTCATCGTAGTCAATCCCTTGAACCTGTCGATAACCCTTAGCGACAAGTCGAGCTTTATAGATGGTAACATTACCATCCGCTTCCGTCTTCTTCTTAAAGATCCATTTGTTTTCTATCGCTCGCCGATCATCGGGCAAGTCTGTCAAAGTCCATACTTTGTTTTCATACATGGATTCTATCTCGGATTTCATGGCTTCAAGCCATTTGTTGGAATCCAGGCCCGCCATTGCTTCTTCATAGTTCGAAGGTTCATTGTTGTCTAACAACATGATTTCCAGGACAGGGTTGCCGTACCACTCTGGTGCGGAACGTGTCCTTGTGGACCTACGAAGTTCAGCAGTAACTTGATCCGAAGTACCTTGATCATTATCATGGTTTTCCTCTTCAGTTGGTGTGGGCATCACAGGAACGGTTTCCTGTGCTGCGTCACTATCCCGCTCAAGAGGTAGTACTTCATCGAGTTCTACTTTCCTCCCACTTACTTCTTTCGAGAGAAACTCTTTTTCCAGAAAGCATCCGTTCTTGGCAACAAAGATCTTGCCTTCGGATCTTAAGTAGAAGGT
>NW_021299479.1:0-1451 GCF_002162155.2 Triticum dicoccoides
TGGTACAGACATCTACAAAAGAAAAAGGCTGAAGAGCCTGACTATCTACAACATCCGATCAAGATCGTAGCTGAGGTACTAGCTACTAGTCGAAGTCCATGGAAACACTAGTAAGACCGAAGTCTCCGCTGCAAAACATAAATAAAGCAACATGAGTACAAAGGTACTCAGCAAGACTTACATCAGATCCTATCATACATGCACTTGTATCAAGAGGGTAACGTGGGGTTTAGTTGCAGCAAGCCAGCTTTGACTCTGTGGCTATCCTGTTCTACGACTACCAGAAACTCTGGAGGTGAAACAACGTACACGAGTCCACTAATCACCATACAATACACTACTATGGATTCATCCCCGTCTCCCTACGAGAAGGCCATTCATAGCACTCACACTTGTCTTGAGCATTTTATAGTATCCACTTCAAGTTGTCTATGTACCATGTAAGCATCCAAGAAGTCCATAACCGCGGACCCGGCTATTCGAATAGATCATGTTAACCCTGCAGGGGTGTACTTCTTCACACACGCTCTCGCCACTTACCTCCATGTACACGTCATGTATCTCGGCAACCTTCAAGCAGAAGCCTGGCGAGGGTGTCGGCCACGACCTGACTAACCACACAAGACTCTAGTCCAGGTTTATCGCCTATTCGGGTTTCATCCGCAAGGAGATCCGGCCGGGGTGTCGCTTACGGCCCCAAACGATGTGAGCAGGGTTCCCGAGCCCACCAACCGGGTGCCACTCGGTACACCGTGCCACGTGTGCCTAGTCTGTCCCAAGCCCACCCTGCCGGGTGCCACTTGGTAGAAAAATAGCACTACCTACAAACACCAGAAACTAGTTGTGACTCCTGGACAGAGATCAAGTTGGTTAATAAGTCGAGAGGGCTTGGAGCGCCCGGAGCCCAATGTGTGGTAGCATCGAGTCATTGGACAACATACAGAGAACTCAGGGCTTAAGGACGGTTCCAGTGAGACAACCCACCATGTACTCCTACATGGCCTCTCACCGCTACCTTTACCAAATCGTGTTCACACACTTCACTCTCAGCATCAGAACATATCGTGACACTCCAATTCATTCCCAATGAACCAGACCTGACACAACTCTAAGCAATAGCAGGCATAGCATGGTAGGAACACATCAGTGGCTTCAATCAACTCCTACACATGCTAGTGGGTTTCAACTATTTACTGTGGCAATGACAGGTCATGCAGAGGAATGGGTTCAACTACCGCAGCACAAAGTAGCAGATGAATCGTTGTTGTCCTAATGCAATAACTGAGAGCAGGAGCAAGAGAGTAGGGTTTTATCGAAATGAACAAGGGGGTTTGCTTGCCTGGTAAAACAACAAGGAAGGCACTGCTTCACGGACAGGTACTCTGGAACGTCTCCGGAGCAGGACCTATCGAGAAGGAACGGTGCCGGCAATCAAAACACAATCATATGCA
>NW_021299480.1:0-1110 GCF_002162155.2 Triticum dicoccoides
CCACAATATGGGGCCTGGATGCGAGCTGAGCAAGGAAGTAGAAGGGTTGAGGATGGAGGAAGATCATTATGGCAGGTCAGCCGGAGCAGTAGTGGCACAAAATCGAAGAGCACGGGGAGAGGAAGTGGAAGTAATCAAGGGGGAGGAGAGCAGAGACAATACAACTTAGGGAGGGGCATTGGTGGTACGGGAGTGATGCGCCAAGCTGGAGGAAGAGTCAGACTTCATCCAAGAACACTGATGATGGTGAGGTAGGAGAGGAGATGGAGGTCAATAGCCCAGTTAAAATCAATGAGAAGGGAGAGAGGGTTGACTCGGTGAAGAACAAAACAGTCAAGCAACTCACGTTTGGACCGAACAATGATGCTCAAGAAGCGCTGGGCAAGGTAGGCAGTGAATCTGAGAGGGAAGAGATGCATGCAGTAGGCGGGAGACGATTTGTGGAGGAGAGTCAGGGGAGCAACAAACCTGAGAGGGAAGAGGTGCATGCAGTTGGCGGGAGACGGTCTGGGGAGGAAAGTAAGGGGGGACACTGGAAGGGGTAGAGCAAAAGTAGGTTGCAGGAGCTGCTGAGAAGGACGGCAAGGGCAATGGAGGCAAAAAGTTCAGGCGTAAACCACGCATAACCAGAGCTGAGCAGCATGAGAAGCTGGGAGTTGAATTGGGCAAGCACCGGGTTAGCCAACCACTCCGGGTGAAAAACTTCAATGATAAACCCGGCTGCTAAGAGCCGGGCGACTTCTTCCCCAATAGCTTTCCGTCGCTCTTCATTAAAACACCGAAGAAACTACCTGACCAGCTTATACTTTGGATCAATATTGAGAGTGTGCTCAGCGAGTTCCCTCGGTACACCCGGCATGTCAGAAGGTTTCCATGCAAAGATGTCCCGGTTCTCACAGATGAACTCGATGAGCGCGCTTTCCTATTTGGGATCCAAGTTGCTGCTGATGCTGAACTGTTTAGAAGAATCACCTGGGGCAAAATCAACAAGCTTTGTCTCAGTTGCCGACTTAAACTTCAATGCCGGGTCATGCTCTGTAGTTGGCTTCTTCAGGGATGTCATATTCGCCGGGTCAACATTATCTTGATAAAATTTGAGCTCCTCTGCTA
>NW_021299481.1:0-1323 GCF_002162155.2 Triticum dicoccoides
AATAATTAACTCTGAGATACCAAAAATATTGTTTTGAGTTTTACCTCTTTGCAATATTTTCAGAGACTAAGAGGAACATTTTCTTGGACTTCTTTGAGGAGATTTTAATGTTGATCATTTTTAGAAGGTTTCTGAGGCTTTAAAAATTCCTCAATTCAAATTTCATTTGAATTAAAACATGATACTCACATGAGGTCTAGCCTAGTGCATAACAGGACCAGGGATGTGACAACTCACCCCCACTAAACAAAAATCTCGTCCCGAGATTCAAGCGTAGGGTAGGGTGAAGGGGAAACGCAAACTAGCACAATCTTCACGATCCAGGGTGCACTTTATCAAAGCGTTGATTCGATCACCATCTTTGTCTCGAAGTCTTGCTCTGAGAACTCCAACTAACATGACAACGAGAGGAAAGGAAAGATCCTAAAAGAATGGTTCTTTTCGAAGGTCGAACAACTTAGGATTAACTCACGGAATGAGACATAGCAACATCTCTCGAGCTGAGAGGCGAAGCACACATCCATAGGAATGGAGTGAAGCAGATGACGAAGGTTCACTAGGTAGACCACAATTTCACGCTTAAGAAGGTGGTAATCGATTGTCAACGTAGCGAGGAGTTGAGTTGCCATGATACCATAACGATACACCTTAGGGAAGGTGACTCGTAGAGATATCCCCTTAAGTGGCAAAAAGAATTACTTTTGATTCAGAGATCACTGAAACTCTTTAAACCAGCCTAAGGCAATTCTCGAGCGATCATTTGGAGGGGGTCGGTAGAATGGCATACTCGGACTTGGATGATGTGGATTACCTTGTTGAAGACAACATAATGGATGAATTTGCTTACCACCGGAAATGGAAGAGACCCGTGGTAGAATGGCACATTGGCGGTGCAAGCTGGGAACAAAATGCAAATGCTGGGAATGATTCTGGTAACTGGGGAAGAACCCAACAATAGAGAGTGAATCCACTGTTGAGAAGTTATAGCATAACCGAGGAAGTTGAGAGCAAACCTAGCTAGTGCCGATGGTAACACCTAACGCTTGTGCGTGCTCTCAAGAACTTGAGCATTTCCATAATCATCAAGGTTTTACCAATATCCGTGTCAAGGATTCTGGCAACACAACTTACTACCATGATGAATACCGGTGGAAGATGCCGATGCAAAGGAAGATAACACCTTCTTAGATTTCACCTTGGCGAGGCCAAGGAAACAAAATCTGGATGATCGACCGAGAGACATTTAGCACTCCGCTTCTAATGTTCTCCTTGATGTGCTAGCGTAACCCATTCATAGATATGGTTTGATATCTAGAACATCAA
>NW_021299482.1:0-1306 GCF_002162155.2 Triticum dicoccoides
TGTTTCTCTGATTAAATAGATACTTAGGTACCTAGAAATGATTTTTGGAAAAAAATAGAGAGCAAACTATGAGGTAGCTGCAGTTCAAATTTGACCCGCTTCCAGCTGAATCGGCGGAAATTTGTCTTTTTCATCAGAGGTGGATCAAAACTTTTTACACCCAACCATTTGGTAAATTTTGCATTAAATATGGCCTAGTATTTTAGAAAAATAATTTGGTCCAATTTTGCAATAATTATTTGGTAGGTTCTTCAAAAAAAAACCTCATTTCGGGCACTCGAAAAATGGAAAATGGCTCTTTTGTGCAATGAATGTGAAAACTCCCCAAATCAACATTGTTTGCCATTCCAATATGCACCCTTTTGCACAATATGAGATCATTTGAACAAACTATGCCATGAATGTGGCCATAAGATTGATCATTTGGCTTGAAAGCCATGAATCTCCACGCGTGATAGCTCGTTTCTGAGAACACTTTTCTAAAATAATTGCCGTATTACAAGTTTATTATTTTTCCTGGAAACTTGGTCATAAATAATGACACAATGCGAAGGATTCCAATTTTCTGATTTTTTTTTTGAATTTTTTATACCCATTTCAAAATGCGGTCAAAACGGCGGGAATGACCGTTCCTAGCTAGTGGCTGAATCTTGTAACTTTTTTGCTGTTTCTCTGATTAAATAGATACTTAGGTACCTAGAAATGATTTTTGGAAAAAAATAGAGAGCAAACTATGAGGTAGCTGCAGTTCAAATTTGACCCGCTTCCAGCTGAATCGGCGGAAATTTGTCTTTTTCATCAGAGGTGGATCAAAACTTTTTACACCCAACCATTTGGTAAATTTTGCATTAAATATGGCCTAGTATTTTAGAAAAATAATTTGGTCCAATTTTGCAATAATTATTTGGTAGGTTCTTCAAAAAAAAACCTCATTTCGGGCACTCGAAAAATGGAAAATGGCTCTTTTGTGCAATGAAAGTGAAAACTCGCCAAATCAACATTGTTTGCCATTCCAATATGCACCCTTTTGCACAATATGAGATCATTTGAACAAACTATGCCATGAATGTGCCCATAAGATTGATCATTTGGTTGAAAGCCATGAATCTCCACGCGTGATAGCTCGTTTCTGAGAACACTTTTCTAAAATAATTGCCGTATTACAAGTTTATTATTTTTCCTGGAAACTTGGTCATAAATAATGACACAATGCGAAGGTTTTCCAATTTTTTGATTTTATTTGAATTTTTTATGCCCATTTCAAAATGCGGTCAAAACGGCGGGAATGACCGTTCCTAGCTAGTGG
>NW_021299483.1:0-764 GCF_002162155.2 Triticum dicoccoides
GCCCAGAGGCCAAACAGGGCGCGGGCGATGGGTTACGGGGGTGCCCCGTTCGGGTGCACGCGCAGGGGCACGCGGGCGTGTACACGGGCGGCCACGGCGGGGCACGTCGCCGGCCAGGGATGGGCGCAGGGGCGCATCCCGCCCAGTGTGGGGCGAGGTTGCCGGCGGCCACCGCACAAGCGGCAGCAGGGCGGCGGTGCCGGCGTGGGGCGAGGGGAGCAGGGGGGGCGGCCCTAGCGACCGAGCGGGCGCGGCCCCAGCGGTGGAGACGCGTGGGAGACGGGCTCCTGGGGGAGCGCTCGCCCACAGGGTGTGCGGCTGAACCGAGCCAGTGGCCAAGGCGGCCGTGGTGGCCGGCCGACGTGGGGGGAGACGGAGTGCGGTCCGGCGAAGAGCGGGCGTGCGGGCGGCAGAGGAGCACTAGTAGGGGAGCCGGGGCGCACCAGTAGCAGGGGGGCGTGGTGAGTGGCCGCGGGAGTGCGAGCGCGCGTGCGCACGACGGTTATGGCCGCGGTCGGCGAGCGGGAATCCAGGGGAGGAGGAGGAGAGATGCTCACGGGGCGCGTAGGGTCCAGGCAGCGTGCATGGGGTGGTCCGGCGGGGAGGGGACGAGGAGGAGGACGGTGAGGCGGCAGTCCGGTGGGGAGGCGGCGAAGCAGGCCGGCGAGGAAGCTCCAGTCGCCGGCGCGGTCCAGGCGGCAACGCGCGTGCGAGCCTGATCCGATCTGGATCGGGGGTGGAGGGTTGAGGAGACGGTGTGGGGA
>NW_021299484.1:0-1448 GCF_002162155.2 Triticum dicoccoides
CGAAACAATCTGATGCTGCAGCAGAATCCGAGTCAAACTACAAGTCCAAAGGTGTTACATCACCTCCACTTGGGCCCATTGGCCTTGTACGACCTAGATTTAGTTTTAGGCTGCCTTGGGACGTCCTCCCACCTCCTTGGCCGCCACCCCTTGCTCCTATATAAATAGATCCATCTAGTAGCTTTTCCTTGGGATTTGTTTAGTTAAAAGTTAGCCATTGCAACTTCGTGTACTTCGTTTGTGTCCAACGACCAGACCAAGACCGCTTCCGGATCCCCACCATTATCAATACCTCATATATATTTGCAATATTCAGATTGCTTTATCATATTCTTGCTCGTTCTTCGATTGCTTGCAGGAATAGACCTTCGTGGTCAGGCTGACCGTGCTTCCGGCATCGTCAGTAACCTCAGGAGATTGGTTTAGCGATTGCTAAGGCGCAACGTCGTGCATGTTTGTAGTCGGATCATCAAAGTCGTCTCCACCAAATCGATAGTTATCATCTCATCGAAAGATCGGGACACCCTCACCTCTATCAAGTGGTATCAGATTTCCAGGTTGCTCGGTGAGATTTTACAGTTTTTCGTAGTTTAGATCGAGTCTGTCTTCATACCTATTGTCCAAGAAAAAGCCACACAAAAAAAAGTTAGATCTGTTCATCCTTTATCCAAGCCAGTCTGAGCCTTTGCAATTTTCTATTCATTGCTTGCATAGTTGAATTATCGGTTGCATCGTCGTGTCAGTTGCTGGTCTTAGTGTCTAGTTCGTTTAGAGTTTCGAGTTCTGTTCACATTAGTCACCCCACCGCTGCATCATTATCTCTTCCGCTGTCCACCACCCATCCATCAATTTCCACCACGTACTACCCACCATTCATTGTCATAATAATAGTTGAGATCGTTCACATCTTCACTTGATCCAATCTGCATCTTATCTAGTTTGTTTTGGAAAGAGGGAGAAAAAAAGAGAGAAAAAAACGAGAGAAAAAAAAGGGAAAAAAAAGTCAGAGAAAAAAAAAGGAGAGAAAGAAAAAAAAAGTGTGAGGAAAAAAAAGAGAGAAGAAAAAAAAATCGGCACAAACTTTTTCAGAGGAAAGTTGGAGACAAAGTTGTTGATATATCCTGCTTGGCTGTTGTTTCACCTCATTATCTTCACTGCTGTTGTGATCTTCACTTATATCTTGCTGTCAAGAGCTACTTAGTATCCTTCATTGATGCTAGTTGTGCTACGCCGTGACCTCATTAGTGTTCTAGGCTCGCGTCTCTAGTCCGGTCTAGCCTAGGACCAGCACAGTACCGTCGTTGAGCGTTTATTCAACATTGCATCTTTGCATTGATTATTGCTAATCTTTTGCTACCATATATAGCCAACCCAGCTCCACATATTTCTACACCGTGTATACGTACGCTCCCCTGGCAATCGCTTTACTCAATATTCGGAGTTACTTG
>NW_021299485.1:0-1912 GCF_002162155.2 Triticum dicoccoides
CATAGGTGTCAAACGCATGAAGAAGCTCCATGCTGATGGACTTTTAGAGTCTCTTGATTATGAATCATTTGACACGTGCGAACCATGCCTTATGGGTAAAATGACCAAGACTCCGTTCTCAGGAACAATGGAGCGAGCAACCGACTTATTGGAAATCATACATACTGATGTGTGCGGTCCGATGAGTGTTGAGGCTCGCGGTGGCTATCGTTATGTTCTCACCCTCACTGATGATTTAAGTAGGTATGGGTATATCTACTTAATGAAACACAAGTCTGAAACCTTTGAAAAGTTCAAGGAATTTCAGAGTGAGGTTGAAAATCAACGTGACAGGAAAATCAAGTTTCTACGATCAGATCATGGAGGAGAATACTTGAGTCATGAGTTTGGCACACACTTAAGAAAATGTGGAATAGTTTCACAACTCACGCCGCCTGGAACACCTCAGCGCAATGGTGTGTCCGAACGTCGTAATCGCACTCTATTAGATATGGTGCGATCTATGATGTCTCTTACCGATTTACCGCTTTCCTTTTGGGGCTATGCTTTAGAGACTGCCGCGTTCACTTTAAATAGGGCTCCGTCGAAATCCGTTGAGACGACACCGTATGAATTATGGTTTGGGAAGAAACCTAAGCTGTCGTTTCTAAAAGTTTGGGGATGCGATGCTTATGTCAAGAAACTTCAACCTGAAAAGCTCGAACCCAAGTCGGAAAAATGCGTCTTCATAGGATACCCAAAAGAAACTATTGGGTACACCTTCTACCTCAGATCCGAAGGAAAGATCTTTGTTGCCAAGAATGGGTCCTTTCTGGAGAAAGAGTTTCTCTCGAAAGAAGTAAGTGGGAGGAAAATAGAGCTTGATGAAGTATTACCTCTTGAACCGGAAAATGGTGCAACTCAAGAAAATGTTCCTGAGGTGCCTGCACCGACTAGAGAGGAAGTTAATGATCGAGATACTTCTGATCAAGCCCCTACTGAAATTCGAAGGTCCACAAGGACATGTTCCGCACCAGAGTGGTACGGCAACCCTGTCTTGGAAATCATGCTGTTAGACAACGGTGAACCTTCGAACTATGAAGAAGCGATGGCGGGCCCGGATTCCGACAAATGGCTAGAAGCCATGAAATCCGAGATAGGATCCATGTATGAAAACAAAGTATGGACTTTGACTGACTTGCCCATTGAGCGGCGAGCCATAGAAAATAAATGGATCTTTAAGAAGAAGACAGACGCGGATGGTAATGTGACCATCTATAAAGCTCGACTTGTCGCTAAGGGTTATCGACAAGTTCAAGGGGTTGACTACGATGAGACTTTCTCACCGGTAGCGAAGCTGAAGTCCGTCCGAATCATGTTAGCAATTGCCGCATTCTATGATTACGAAATATGGCAAATGGACGTCAAAACGGCATTCCTTAATGGTTTCCTTAAGGAAGAATTGTATATGATACAGCCGGAAGATTTTGTCGATCCTAAGAATGCTGACAAAGTGTGCAAGCTCCAACGCTCGATTTATGGGCTGGTGCAAGCATCTCGGAGTTGGAACATTCGCTTTGATGAGATGATCAAAGCGTTTGGGTTTACACAGACTTATGGAGAAGCCTGCATTTACAAGAAAGTGAGTGGGAGCTCTGTAGCATTTCTCATATTATATGTAGATGACATACTTTTGATGGGAAATGATATAGAACTCTTGGACAGCATCAAGGCCTACTTGAATAAAAGTTTTTCAATGAAGGACCTTGGAGAAGCTGCTTATATATTAGGCATCAAAATCTATAGAGATAGATCGAGACGCCTCATAGGTCTTTCACAAAGCACATACCTTGATAAGATATTGAAGAAGTTCAATATGGATCAATCCAAGAAGGGGTTCTTGCCTGTGTTACAAGGTATGAAATTGAGCTCA
>NW_021299486.1:0-997 GCF_002162155.2 Triticum dicoccoides
GACAGGTTCTGCCTCCGAGGAGTACCGTGATTACCCTAACGAAGAACCGTATCAGTGCATCGAACCATCAGGCAAGCAACCAACCATTTGATCATATCGATACAATCCCATGTTCTCGCTCCTGCTCTCTTTTACTGCATTAAGACAACGCGTTTCAAACTGCTGTGTGCTACGGTAGTTGAACCCATTTCCTCTGCATGACCTGTCATTGCCACAGTAACTAGATGAAACCCACTAGCATGTGTAGGAGTTGCTTGAGCCATATGTATGTGTTGTTCCTACCTTGCTATGCCTGCTATGCTTAGAGTCGTGTCAGGTCTGGTTCATCTGGGTGATGGGCTAGAGTGAAATGTTTATGTCGGTAATGAGAGTGGTGTGGTGAACACGATTTGGTAAAGGTATCGATGAGAGGCCATGTAGGAGTACATGGTGGGTTGTTTCATTGAAGCCGACCTTAAGCACTGAGATTTGTATGCGTGATTTAAGATACAGCTACTACCATGCATTGGGCCCTGAAATATGACCCCGCTCGACTTCTTATTCACCCTAGCTCTCTGTCCAGGAGTTGCCAGTAGTTTCTGGTGTTTGTAGCCTACTGGAGGCCGTGGACAGCGCTGACCGTAGGGGTGGGCTGTGATGCGGTAGGTACGTGGCACGGTGTACCGAATACCCGTTAGGTATCTCGGGAACCCTGTTCACATCGTTCGGGGCCGTATGGGAAACCTCGGCCGGACTCCCTGCGGATGGAACCTGAATAGGCGATAAACCTGGACTAGAGGCTTAAGTGTTTAGGTAGGTCGTGGTCTACACCCACGTCGGCTTTCGCTTGAAGTCTGCCGAGCACATGTCGTGTGCAGACGCTAAGTGGTGGAAACATGTATGAAGAAGTACACCCCTGCAGGGTTATCATAATCTATTCGAATAGCCGCGTCCGCGGTAAAGGACTACTTGGTTGCCTATACAGTTCATAGACAAGTAAATGGAAACTACTAAAAGC
>NW_021299487.1:0-1072 GCF_002162155.2 Triticum dicoccoides
GCACGCTGCCTCTGCATCTCCCTTCGGGATTAGTTTTAAACCTTAATAATTGTTATTTAGTGCCAGCTTTGAGCATGAACATTGTATCGGGATCTCGTTTAATTCGAGATGGCTACTCTTTTAAATCTGAGAATAATGGTTGTTCCATTTTTATGAGAGATATGTTTTATGGTCATGCTCCTATGGTGAATGGTTTATTCTTTATGAATCTCGAACGTGATGCTACACATGTTCATAATGTGAGTACCAAAAGAAGTAAGGTTAATAATGATAGTCCCACATACTTGTGGCACTGCCGCCTTGGTCACATAGGTGTCAAACGCATGAAGAAGCTCCATGCTGATGGACTTTTAGAGTCTCTTGATTATGAATCATTTGACACGTGCGAACCATGCCTTATGGGTAAAATGACCAAGACTCCGTTCTCAGGAACAATGGCGCGAGCAACCGACTTATTGGAAATCATACATACTGATGTGTGCGGTCCGATGAGTGTTGAGGCTCGCGGTGGCTATCGTTATGTTCTCACTCTCACTGATGATTTAAGTAGGTATGGGTATATCTACTTAATGAAACACAAGTCTGAAACCTTTGAAAAGTTCAAGGAATTTCAGAGTGAGGTTGAAAATCAACGTGACAGGAAAATCAAGTTTCTACGATCAGATCGTGGAGGAGAATACTTGAGTCACGAGTTTGGCACACACTTAAGAAAATGTGGAATAGTTTCACAACTCACACCGCCTGGAACACCTCAGCGTAATGGTGTGTCCGAACGTCGTAATCGCACTCTGTTAGATATGGTGCGATCTATGATGTCTCTTACCGATTTACCGCTTTCTTTTTGGGGCTATGCTTTAGAGACTGCCGCATTCACTTTAAATAGGGCTCCGTCGAAATCCGTTGAGACGACACCGTATGAATTATGGTTTGGGAAGAAACCTAAGCTGTCGTTTCTAAAAGTTTGGGGATGCGATGCTTATGTCAAGAAACTTCAACCTGAAAAGCTCGAACCCAAGTCGGAAAAATGCGTCTTCATAGGATACCCAAAAGAAACTATTGGGTACACCTTCTA
>NW_021299488.1:0-1075 GCF_002162155.2 Triticum dicoccoides
CACCTAACTGTTGAACATGTCGCCTTTTAGTCGGCCAACACTCCGCGCCATACAACATTGCGGGTCGAACCGCCGTCCTGTAGAACTTGCCTTTTAGCTTTTGTGGCACTCTCTTGTCACAGAGAATGCCAGAAGCTTGGCGCCACTTCATCCATCCGGCTTTGATTCGATGGTTCACATCTTCATCAATACCCCCATCCTCCTGCAACATTGACCCCAAATACCGAAAGGTGTCCTTCCGAGGTACCACCTGGCCATCAAGGCTAACCTCCTCCTCCTCACAGCTAGTAGTACTGAAACCGCACATCATGTACTCGGTTTTAGTTCTACTAAGCCTAAACCCTTTCGATTCCAAGGTTTGTCTCCATAACTCTAACTTCCTATTTACCCCCGTCCGACTATCGTCAACTAGCACCACATCATCCGCAAAGAGCACACACCATGGGATATCTCCTTGTATACCCGTTGTGACCTCATCCATCACCAATGCAAAAAGATAAGGGCTCAAAGCTGACCCCTGATGCAGTCCTATCTTAATCGGGAAGTCATCGGTGTCGACATCACTTGTTCGAACACTTGTCACAACATTATTGTACATGTCCTTGATGAGGGTAATGTACTTTGCTGGGACTTTGTGTTTCTCCAAGGCCCACCACATGACATTCCGCGGTATCTTATCATAGGCCTTCTCCAAGTCAATGAACACCATATGCAAGTCCTTCTTATGCTCCCTATATCTCTCCATAAGTTGTCGTACCAAGAAAATGGCTTCCATGGTCGACCTCCCAGGCATGAAACCAAACTGATTTTTGGTCACGCTTGTCATTCTTCTTAAGCGGTGCTCAATGACTCTCTCCCATAGCTTCATTGTATGGTTCATCAGCTTAATTCCACGGTAATTAGTACAACTCTGAACATCCCCCTTGTTCTTGAAGATTGGTACTAATATACTCCGTCTCCATTCTTCTGGCATCTTGTTTGCCCGAAAAATGAGGTTGAAAAGCTTGGTTAGCCATACTATCGCTATGTCCCCGAGACCTTTCCACACCTCAATGGGGATACAATCAGGGCCCAT
>NW_021299489.1:0-1672 GCF_002162155.2 Triticum dicoccoides
CCCTGTAGCTAATTAGGATTAGCGCTAACCACTGTTAGTTAACCCCCTGACACTGACCAGTGGGCCCCAGCGCCACTAATCCCTAATTAGAATTAATTTAAACCTGTTAAACCCCCCCTGTCACTGACGTGTGGCCCCCACACGTCAGGTTTGACCCAGACCTGTTCCGTTGACCTGCTGACGTCACACTGACGTCATGCTGGCGCAATAATTATATTTCTGGATTTAAATTAAATCAGGAAATTCCAGAATATTATTTAAACTTCAAAAATTCATAACTTTTATTCTGTAACTCCAAATTGGACAAATTATATATGAAAAATGATCAGAAAAATCCAATCTATCCATCTGTACTATTTTCATGCATGATCAAACAAGTTAAATTGATGTTTTAAGCAGAACAAGGAAAAGCACTTTAAAAGGCCATGTTTGAGTTTGAAATTTGAATCTTTGATTCAAATTTGTTCAAACCCTTCTGGTTTTAGTTGCATTAGCCCAAGACACTCATATTGTCATGTTTCATGCATGCATCATTTTGTTGCACATTGTTTGGTGATGGTTGTGTATCGATGTCCTTTGCGACAGGTTCTGCCTCCGAGGAGTACCGTGATTACCCTAACGAAGAACCGTATCAGTGCATCGAACCATCAGGCAAGCAACCAACCATTTGATCATATCGATACAATCCCATGTTCTCGCTCCTGCTCTCTTTTACTGCATTAAGACAACGCGTTTCAAACTGCTGTGTGCTACGGTAGTTGAACCCATTTCCTCTGCATGACCTGTCATTGCCACAGTAACTAGATGAAACCCACTAGCATGTGTAGGAGTTGATTGAGCCATATGTATGTGTTGTTCCTACCTTGCTATGCCTGCTATGCTTAGAGTTGTGTCAGGTCTGGTTCATCTGGGTGATGGCTAGAGTGAAATGATTATGTCGGAAATGAGAGTGGTGTGGGGAACACGATTTGGTAAAGGTATCGATGAGAGGCCATGTAGGAGTACATGGTGGGTTGTTTCATTGAAGCCGACCTTAAGCACTGAGATCTGTATGTGTGATTTAAGATACAGCTACTACCATGCATTGGGCCCTGAAATATGACCCCGCTCGACTTCTTATTCACCCTAGCTCTCTGTCCAGGAGTTGCAAGTAGTTTCTGGTGTTTGTAGCCTACTGGAGGCCGTGGGCAGCGCTGACCGTAGGGGTGGGCTGTGATGCGGTAGGTACGTGGCATGGTGTACCGAATACCCGTTAGGTATCTCGGGAACCCTGTTCACATCGTTCGGGGCCGTATGGGAAACCTCGGCCGGACTCCCTGCGGATGGAACCTGAATAGGCGATAAACCTGGACTAGAGGCTTAAGTGTTTAGGTAGGTCGTGGTCTACACCCACGTCGGCTTTCGCTTGAAGTCTGCCGAGCACATATCGTGTGCAGACGCTAAGTGGTGGAAACATGTATGAAGAAGTACACCCCTGCAGGGTTATCATGATCTATTCGAATAGCCGCGTCCGCGGTAAAGGACTACTTGGTTGCCTATACAGTTCATAGACAAGTAAATGGAAACTGCTAAAAGCCTCAAGATAAGTGTGAGTGCCGAGGATGGCTCTTCCGTAGGAAGACGGAGGCGGATCCTCGGTAGTGTATTGAAGTGGTGAGTAGTGGACTCGTGT
>NW_021299490.1:0-1222 GCF_002162155.2 Triticum dicoccoides
GGAACCCTGTTCACATCGTCTGGGGCTGTGAGCGAAACTCCGGCCGGATCTCCTCATGGATGGAACCCGAATAGGCGATAAACCTGGACTAGAGACTTGAGTGTTTAGGTAGGTCGTGGTCTACACCCACGTCGGCTTTCGCTTGAAGTCTGCCGAGCACATGTCGTGTGCAGACGCTAAGTGGTGGAAACATGTATGAAGAAGTACACCCCTGCAGGGTTAACATCATCTATTCGAATAGCCGTGTCCGCGGTAAAGGACTTCTGGGTTGCTTATATCAGTTCATAGACAAGTGAAAGTGGATACTCTAAAATACGCAAGATAAGCGTGAGTGCTATGGATGGCGTTCTCGTAGGGAGACGGGAGCGGATCCATAGTGGTGTATCGATATGGTGAATATGTGGACTCGTGTGCGCCACCTCAAAAGAGTTACTTGCAGTCGTAGTTCAGGATAGCCACCGAGTCAAAGCTGGCTTGCTGCAGTTAAACCCCACCACCCCTTTGTTGATAATGATGCATATGTAGTTAGTTCTGATGTAAGTCTTGCTGGGTACATTTGTACTCACGTTTGCCTATTTTATGTTTTTGCAGAGAGACTTCGGTCTCACTAGTAGTTTCGCGTGGACTTCGACGTTTAGCTTGTTACCTCAGCTACGATCTTGTGCCTCGGCAGGATCTGATAGATAGTCAGGCTTCTCAGCCTTTTTCATTTATGGATGTCTGTACCCAGACATGATAGCTTCCGCTTGTGCTTTGACTTGTGTGCTCTGAATGTTGGGTCGTGAGACCCCTGTTTGTAATATCTCGCTCCTCGGAGCCTATTGAATAAATACTTGAGTCGTAGAGTCATTTTGTGATGCCATGTTGTATTGCACATATCGAGCATATTGTGTGTATGCTATTGAAATGCTTGGTATGTGTGGGATCTGACCATCTAGTTGTTTATCTTTAGTAGCCTCTCTTACGGGGAAATGTCTCCTAGTGTTTCACCGAGCCATGGTAGCTTGCTACTGCTCCGGAACACTTAGGCTGGCCGGCATGTGTCCTTCTTCGTTCCTGTGTCTGTCCCTTCGGGGAAATGTCACGCGATGAATACCGGAGTCCTGTTAGCCCGCTACAGCCCGGTTCACCGGAGTCCTGCTAGCCCAGTGCTACAGCCTGGATTCACTCGCTGATGACCGACACGTTCGATGCTGGGTCATGGATGCCTGTCCCTGTAAGT
>NW_021299491.1:0-1301 GCF_002162155.2 Triticum dicoccoides
CTTTCGACAGAGATCCATTCCACCATGACCGGTTGAGGTAGATCCTCCTCTCGCCTATCCAGCCCTCGGCCCGGAGGTTGGGAGCGGTGTTCCGTCCTGCATAGCGAGCTAGTAGCACTTCAATCCAAGGGGCTACTCCCCCCAGCATATATGGTCCCAGTTCGAGCCGGGATTGCCACCAATAGCGGCGGAGAGCAGGCGGAGAACGTCCCCAATCCCTCCCAAGGAGAGAGGGTATGCCTAGTCCCTTATTTAATAAGAGGTCTCGGATTTCCAATTCATCATTTTCTCCGAGGGCTACTGGAGTTTTACGGCCTCCAGCTACACAACCTCACGTCTGCCTCCGTACTGCATATTGTGGGCTTCGTGGCCCTCTGCGAGCTGTTTTTGGGCATCGAGGCCCACTTCACGCTGTGGAAGAGGTTGTTCTGCCTTGTGCCCCGCTCTCAAGAGGGGTCAATTTATCAAGTCGGCGGAGCCGAACTATGGCGCATCGCCAGGACCGGATATCTATCCGGAACCCCAAAGAAGGCGTCCGAGGACTAGCCTTCGGAATGGTTTTATGTGGACGACGTCCCCCTGTCGGACCCTGTACGGACCGGCCTCCCTAAGTTCAATAACGCTCCGTTGAAGAAACGCCTGAGCTGGCGCCCACGGAACCCTCAGATGGAAACTGACAGGGACGTCCTTTACCTGATGAGCCGGATATGGTTACTGGCTCATTTCGGACTGACCATGATCGAGGTCATGGCCACATGCATTATGCGGGGGGTGCAGCCACTTCAGTATAGACGCCACCCCATGTGGAATTTCAACGGGGAGGACGACGCCACCAGGTGCGGTCGCAAGGGGCCGGATTCGGTTGCCACTCTAACGAAGATCTTATCCGCTTTGTACAAGGGAGAAGAAGAGGAATTCCTCCGTGTCAACCGACGGGGCGGATTCTCTATGTACAGCTCTCCAAGCTGGGTAAGCGAACATTTTCACTTGCCTAGCTATTTTCAAATTCCCACAATTGAGTACTGAGTCTAGCGATTTTAACGCAGGAGCTGCGCCAGTCCATGAAGGAGACAAACAGCCTTCCTCCACAACCCGAGGATCCGGAACGGTCCCTCGATCCGGACTCCCAAGAGGATCCGGACTTATGTGTGGAGCTAATTGATGGGGTGTTTCATCAATTGAGTAAGGACAATACCTTAGTGGCCATTACGGCCGACTATCCCGGACTACTTCCAGCCTCAAAGGTAACCAAGACCGAAGTCCCAGCACTTTCAAGAGGATACATCCATGCCTTATTTTGA
>NW_021299492.1:0-1076 GCF_002162155.2 Triticum dicoccoides
ATCTCTCTACTATTCGGGTTAAATGAATTTGCTAACTCTAAGATTAGGATCTCGTGATCGCATCCACCCGAAGAGCCCCTTATTGCAGAGGATCGCCTGCTACATCAGAAGATTCCGAAGATACTCTCTGATGTTCTCTCGAGACTTGTGCCCATCACTTTGGCTATTCCTGACCACCGATAAATCCGTATGGATAACTACTTACACTTGCCATTCTTACGATCATCCCCCATTGATCTTGTTATTACAAGATACCCCGAAGTTTTCTCTATTGTTCCGAGAATACTTTGTGCCTACTGCCTAGCAGTTCTTTGCCACATGAATACCCCTTCGAATAAATCCTCGCACTTGTCGAGTATCCGCTCATCCCTAGTTGTTCATGTGTTTCACAAAAGTCTTCGAAATAATATTCGATCTTCCGAAAATCCTTTGGGGCCTTCGGCTCTTGAAATTCTTGCTTGCTTGCATTATGGATAATCCCATAAGTCTCATAGTCATATTGACATTCCTTGTCATTACCATTTTGAGTCTGTTGACTCAATATGTTTGCGAATACACGCAATCATCATTGATCCTTATAAATTACTTTTCCGGCTAAGCTGCCATTCTTTTTATTGGAATTGGTTCTCGACCAATCCAATTGTCTTTGATTGTACCCTACGGCTA
This sequence comes from Triticum dicoccoides, assembly GCF_002162155.2. NCBI lineage: Eukaryota > Viridiplantae > Streptophyta > Magnoliopsida > Poales > Poaceae > Triticum > Triticum dicoccoides. The sequence goes on from NW_021299492.1 coordinate 667, forward strand.
TTCAACTTATCCACCCCTAATCAGAGCATTGCTTCTGATCCCTTGATTTGGAAATCATAATTCCTTTGCATTTGACAATTGAGTTAGTCAGTTGTTTCTATAATCTGCTTCCTCTAGTTGAGTACCGATGCTCACGTCAGATCCCTTGTGGACCACCAGATCCTTTGTTGGATTTTATCTGACAACGCCCTTCATATTCAATAAACTTGTGAGCCTTTTCTCGGATACATAATGCCTTTGGTAAATTGTATCGTCTGCTTTCTCAACCATGCTCTGCCTTCGAGCTTGAGTTAATTACTTCTAAAAGATTCTGGTATAGGATTCTAAGATGCCCCGATGGGTTGAACCTATGCCTTCCTTAATATGTGTGAACTCGAAAGTTTTCACGAGTCGTACTCTTCTGGTATTTT
>NW_021299493.1:0-1099 GCF_002162155.2 Triticum dicoccoides
TTGTCGGAGACATCATATCTCTCGACCCGGGCATGAGCTTGGAAAACTAGTTTCAGCTCTTCGAACATCTCATATGCTCCGTGATGCTCAAAACGCTTTTGGAGCCCCGGTTCTAAGCTGTAAAGCATGCCGCACTGAACGAGGGAGTAATCATCAGCGCGAGACTGCCAAGCATTCATAATGTCTTGGTTCTCTGGGACGGGAGCGTCACCTAGCGGTCCTTCTAGGACATATTGTTTCCTGGCAGCTATGAGGATGATCCTCAGGTTCCGGACCCAGTCCGTATAGTTGCTGCCATCATCTTTCAGCTTGGTTTTCTCTAGGAACGCGTTGAAGTTCATGTTGACATTAGCGTTGGCCATTGATCTACAAGACATATTTGCAAAGGTTTTAGACTAAGTTCATGATAATAAAGTTCTAATCAAATTATGAACTCCCACTTAGATTTGACATCCCTTTGGTCATCTAAGTGTTACACGATCCGAGTCGACTGGCCCGTGTCCGATCATCACGTGAGACGGACTAGTCATCGTCGGTGAACATTTTCATGTTGATCGTATCTTCCATACGACTCGTGTTCGACCTTTCGGTCTCCGTGTTCCGAGGCCATGTCTGCACATGCTAGGCTCATCAAGTTAACCCTAAGTGTTTTCGCTGTGTAAAACTGTCTTACACCCATTGTATGTGAACGTAAGAATCCATCACACCCGATCATCACGTGGTGCTTAGAAACGACGAACTGTAGCAACGGTGCACAGTTAGGGGAGAACACTTCTTGAAATTTTATAAGGGATCATCTTATTTACTACCGTCGTCCTAAGTAAACAAGATGCATAATACATAATAAACATCACATGCAATTATATAGTTGTGACATGATATGGCCAATATCATATAGCTCCATTGATCTTCATCTTCGGGGCTCCATGATCATCTTGTCACCGGCTTGACACCATGATCTCCATCATCATGATCTCCATCATCGTGTCTTCATGAAGTTGTCACGCCAACGACTACTTCTACTTCTATGACTAACGTTTAGCAATAAAGTAAAGTAGTTTACATGACGTTATTCAATGACTCGCAGGTCATACAAAAA
>NW_021299494.1:0-1448 GCF_002162155.2 Triticum dicoccoides
AAGCAACATGATCAAACCTAAAACTCATTGAGTATTAATCACATAGTGATGTGAACTAGACTACTGATTCTAGTAAACTCTTGGGTGTTAGTCACATGGCGATGTGACCTGTGAGTGTTAATCACATGGCGATGTGAACTAGATTATTGACTCTAGTGCAAGTGGGAGACTGTTGGAAATATGCCCTAGAGGCAATAATAAAAGTATTATTATTATATTTCCTTGTTCATGATAATTGTCTTTTATTCATGCTATAACTGTATTATCCGGAAATCGTAAGACACGTGTGAATACATAGACCACAATATGTCCCTAGTGAGCCTCTAGTTGACTAGCTCGTTGTGATCAACAGATAGTCATGGTTTCCTGGCTATGGACATTGGATGTCGTTGATAACGGGATCACATCATTAGGAGAATGATGTGATGGACAAGACCCAATCCTAGGACTAGCACAAAAGATCGTGTAGTTCATTTGCTAGAGCTTTGCCAATGTCAAGTATCTCTTCCTTTGACCATGAGATCGTGTAACTCCTGGATACCGTAGGAGTGCTTTGGGTGTATCAAACTTCACAACGTAACTGGGTGACTATAAAGGTGCACTACAGGTATCTCCGAAAGTATCTATTGTTTTATGCGGATCGAGACTGGGATTTGTCACTCCGTGTAAACGGAGAGGTATCTCTGGGCCCACTCGGTAGGACATCATCATATGCGCAATGTGACCAAGGAGTTGATCACGGGATGATGTGTTACGGAACGAGTAAAGTGACTTGCCGGTAACGAGATTGAACAAGGTATCGGTATACCAACGATCGAATCTCGGGCAAGTAAAATACCGCTAGACAAAGGGAATTGAATACGGGATCGATTGAGTCCTTGACATCGTGGTTCATCCGATGAGATCATCGTGGAACATGTGGGAGCCAACATGGGTATCCAGATCCCGCTGTTGGTTATTGACCGGAGAACGTCTCGGTCATGTCTGCATGTCTCCCGAACCCATAGGGTCTACACACTTAAGGTTCGATGACGCTAGGGTTATAAAGGAAGCTTGTATGTGGTAACCGAATGTTGTTCGGAGTCCCGGATGAGATCCCGGACGTCACGAGGAGTTCCGGAATGGTCCGGAGGTAAAGATTTATATATAGGAAGTCCTGTTTCGGCCATCGGGACAAGTTTCGGGGTCATCGGTATTGTACCGGGACCACCGGAAGGGTCCCGGGGGCCCACCGGGTGGGGCCACCTGCCCCGGGGGGCCACATGGGCTGTAGGGGGTGCGCCTTGGCCTACATGGGCCAAGGGCACCAGCCCCAAGAGGCCCATGCGCCTGGGGAAACCCTAAAGGAAGAGTCCCAGCAGGGGAAGGCACCTCCTAGGTGCCTTGGGGGGGGGAGGACTCCTCCCCTGGCCGCCGCCCCCTTGGAGATTGGATCTCCTAGGGGCTGG
>NW_021299495.1:0-1144 GCF_002162155.2 Triticum dicoccoides
TTTATACCATGTCATAAAAGCGATGATGCTGTTAATGTTGCTGATTTGTTCTTTCGTGAAATTATTCGTTTGCATGGTGTGCCAAATACTATTGTTTCAGATCGTGATACTAAATTTCTTAGCCACTTTTGGAGATGTTTATGGGCTAAGTTGGGGACTAAACTGCTTTTTAGTACTACTTGTCACCCCCAAACTGATGGACAAACTGAAGTAGTCAATAGAACGTTGTCTACTATGCTTAGGGCTGTTTTGAAGAATAATAAGAAAATGTGGGAGGAATGCTTGCCTCATATTGAATTTGCTTATAATCGTTCATTGCATTCTACTACTAAGATGTGCCCTTTTGAAGTTGTGTATGGTTTCCTACCTCGTGCACCTATTGATTTGCTGCCTCTTCCATCTTCGGAGAAGGTTAATTTTGATGCTAAACAACATGCTGAATTGATTTTAAAAATGCATGAGTTAACTAAGGAAAACATTGAGCGCATGAATGCTAAATATAAACTTGCTGGAGATAAGGGTAGAAAACATGTTGTGTTTGCACCTGGAGATCTTGTTTGGTTACATTTGCGTAAGGATAGATTTCCTGATTTGCGCAAATCAAAGTTAATGCCACGTGCTGATGGTCCCTTTAAGGTGTTAGAGAAAATAAATGATAATGCATATAAACTTGAGCTGCCTGCAGATTTTGGGGTTAGTCCCACTTTTAACATTGCAGATTTGAAACCTTATTTGGGTGAGGAAGATGAACTTCCGCCGAGGACGACTTCATTTCAAGAAGGGGAGGATGATGAGGACATCAATACAATTGTTACACCCACAGCCCCTGCTGCTATACATACTGGACCAATTACTAGAGCTCGTGCACGCCAACTAAATTACCAGGTACTTTCGTTTCTTGGTAATGATTCTAATGTTCATGAGAATATGATGCTGCCTAAATTGGATACATTTGTTTTGCTTACAAATGAAGGGCCTAGCTTGGAGAAGGATGAACATTGGAGCAAGAACAAGCATGGAGATGATGGCATGCGCAAGGGGAACAAGAACGGAGTTACAAGTGATGATTTCAGGACTTTGAAGCCACCATAATGGGTGCATGAAGCCTTGGACGAAATATACAAGATGCCACTTCATAAATTTC
>NW_021299496.1:0-925 GCF_002162155.2 Triticum dicoccoides
TTATCTTTAGTAGCCTCTCTTACCGGGAAATGTCTCCTAGTGTTACCGCTGAGCCATGGTAGCTTGCTACTGCTCTGGAACACCTAGGCTGGCCGGCATGTGTCCTTCTTCGTTCCTGTGTCTGTCCCTTCGGGGAAATGTCACGCTTTGAGTACCGGAGTCCTGTTAGCCCGCTACAGCCCGGTTTACCGGAGTCCTGCTAGCCCAGTGCTACAGCCCGGACCCACTTGCTGATGACCGACACGTTCGAAGCTGGGTCATGGATGCCTGTCCCTGTAAGTCTGTGCCACTTTGGGTTTACGACTAGTCATGTCAGCCCGGGCTCTTTATCATATGGATGCTAGCGACACTATCATATACGTGAGCCAAAAGGCGCAAACGGTCGCGGGCAAAGGTAAGGCGACACCCGTGAGGATACCGTGCGTGAGGCCGCAAAGTTATATGAGGTGTTACCGGCTAGATCGATGTGACATCGAGTCGGGGTCCTGACAGCGTTGGCATCAGAGCCGGACTGCCTGTAGGTTCTCCAAGCCAAACTGGTCGATGTTGAGTCTAGAAATTCTTTAGTTATATGTAGGGGAATTGTTTGTGGGATGGAACGTAAGGCTCTTTTTACTCCTTTATCTTATGACATTCTGATCTGAGTCAGTCCATTCTTCCACCGGGGGTTAAGGAATTAGGACCTATTCTCTCTATCAGGATCACGTGTTACTAATCAGTAGTACCTTATAAGTTTGATGGATACAAGCCTAGTTCAGTTCTACTACCACATTATGTTGTTAGAATGGATTCAGAACCTTGTTATGATGATGATGAGTGTGTATGTAATCCTTTGTCAAATGTCTCAAAATCCTTCTTGAGCATTTACAGCTGTTATGCTGCCGAAATTTTGCTAGAAATTCTAATGCCCTTGCATTATGATTGT
>NW_021299497.1:0-998 GCF_002162155.2 Triticum dicoccoides
TCAACCTGACCACGAAGGTCTATTCCTGCAAGCAATCGAAGAACAAGCAAGAATATGATAAAGCAATCTGAATATTGCGAATATAGATGAAGTATTGATAAAGGTGGGGATCCGTAAACGGTCTTGGTCTGGTCGTTGGACACAAACAAAGTACACGAAGTTGCAATGGCTAACTTTTAACTAAACAAATCCCAAGGAAAAGCTACTAGATGGATCTACTTATATAGGAGCAAGGGGTGGCGGCCAAGGAGGTGGGAGGACGTCCCAAGGCAGCCTAAAACTAAATCTAGGTCGTACAAGGCCAATGGGCCCAAGTGGAGGTGATGTAACACCTTTGGACTTGTAGTTTGACTCGGATTCTGCTGCAGCATCAGATTGTTTCGTCCACAACTCAACGCTCCGGACGAATTTGAAGGTGATTCCAATTGGGTTGGAAAGTGCATGAAATCTAGTTTCCAACAAAAAAAGAATCACCCAATTCAGAGTCCGTATGAAAAATTTGTGTGCGTTTTGAGTCAGGTATGTCTGTGCAGTCCAAATCTGAATCCAGAACGTGAGAGACTTGGACTCTATCTTCTCTTGGGCCAAAAGTGACGTGAGAGAACTTTTTGGACAGCAAATAAACATCTCTTTCTTCCTTATCTTCATATGTGGATTTTACAAATGTCCCATACACCTGCAATTAGACAAAACACAAAAGTGTGTGAAGTATTTTTGTTCTGGATAACATAAATAGATTATTGAATAGTTTGCACTAGAAATCACCTGACAAATATGCATATATGCAATATTTTTGGTCATATCCAAGGTAGTCATGTCCTCATCATCCTCCCCTTCTTGAAAATAAAGCCGTCCTCGGCGTTGCTTAATCTGAAATGTGGCTAACAAAAGAGACAAGGTGTACATGTTGTATATGTATATGTCATCCATTTTTACTTCCCTTAATTTTTGCATATATGACACATGAATAGATGAGTAACTTGCATAGTTCATAAAAT
>NW_021299498.1:0-1595 GCF_002162155.2 Triticum dicoccoides
GTCTCAAACCCTAGCTAAAAAAAAACAGCTCCCAGCCACCGACGGACATGTCCGCCGCCTGACCGGACACGTCCGCCGGCGCCCCCGACCACTCCGGTGCCGCCACGTGGGCGAGGCCCACATCGCCGCCGCCGAGGCCCGGGAGCCCGAGGCCGGCCCCCGCGGCCCGTCTCCGCGCCGCCGCCCCCGCGCCCGACCCCGACGCCTGCGCCGCCTCCTTCCCCGACGCCGGTGACCGGCGCCGCCGCGTGCCGCCTCCCCGCCGCCGCTCGCCTCTTCCCCGCGGCCGACCACGACCACCGCCGCCTCCGCGCCGCCGCCCGCGGTTCCCCTCGCCGCCCGGGAGCACCGGCGCCGCGCCGCCCGCCTCCACGCCGGCGCCGCCCCGGCAGCCTCCTCCCCGACCGGCGGCCGCGTCTCCGGCGAGCTGCGCCTCCGGCTGCTACAGTGTTCCCCGGCGCCGCCTCGGGAAGCGTGCCGATCCAGATCTGGATCTGGGCTAGGTTGACCTCTCCCCGAAACCCTAATCTTCCAGATTTTTATGCATTCTTTGACTGCTTGTATCTCCGCAACCGTAGCTCCGTTTTGGGCATATGATATATTAAAATCTTCGCCTCGACATGTACATCATTTCATTCCATTGCATCATTTGAATTTGAGGTCATCTTGATGCCCAAAATGCTGTTAGAAGGAGGCTTCATGAGTTAAATTGCAGATCCATTAGTTCATCATGCACTTTTGTCATTTTTGCCATGTTTAATTCGTGCATGATATGCCTATGCCCCTTTGGGATGAATTGTTAAGCATTTTGTCTTCTTTCCAGAGGTGCCACCCATGCATTTTTAGGATGTGTGTGTTGTCTTGTGCAAGCTTGCGAAGAGAGGTACCTGAGATTACTGATTTCAGAGACAGTGATTTTCACTAAGTCTGGGACATTTTAGTTCGTGATGCTATATGTCCAGCTTGTTTCCTAGTGGTCCGTGCCTCTTTTGAGGATGATCAGTAAGGGAGTTTTGATAATTATGTTATGCTCTTTCCATCCATGTCTTTGTTTGCATATGTGGATTGCTCTAGGTTGACTCAATCGAGCTCAACTTTTGCTTCGTTGTTAATCCGGGCAGATCGTCAACTTGTTTGCGACTTTGCCGATGCTACCGTTAGTGTTCCATGCATGCTATGCCTTCGTTCTTGCCATGTGTAGCTAGCACTTTGTGCCTTCTTGCTGGTTATATGCTTTCCTTGCCATGACTTGCACCGTAGTGAGTGCATCGAGCTCGTTTACATGCCTTCGTGAGTTATATTTCAGCGTGTCTCAGTTTTCACTAAGTCTGAAAACTGATTGTGTTCGAGCTATGTTCGTGAGCTCGGTAGAGTATTTTGTGAACCCTTTTGGCCCCAGGTCACTTTGGGTGTTTTGTTAAGCTTGTTGAGTAGCTCCATGCCATGTTCTTACTTGTCATGTTCAGGTTTTCTATCATGTTGTTTTGCTGCTCCGAAGAGAGCATCGTGATCTGAAATTTCAGACTAGTGTTAATTTCACTAAGTCTGAAATCTGTTTTGCATTTGCGTTTTAGCCATGCTTGTTTGAACCTCTT
>NW_021299499.1:0-823 GCF_002162155.2 Triticum dicoccoides
GCTAGCGTTGCTCCACGGGTCGTTGCGAGTGCAACGGACGCACGCGCGGGGCCATTTGGTCACCGGGGCTTCGCCGGCGACGAGTCCGTGCGGCGGAGCGTCTCGGCTCCGGTAGAGGGGGCGGCTAGAGCTCGAAATCGAACTTGGGGTTAGGGGGAAACGGAGCAGGGACTCACGGGGATCGTGCAGGGAGGGTCAGCGAGCTCGGGGGCGCGCCGGAGTGGCCGAATTCGACGGAGAACGGCGCCGGGGCCGAAGCTCGGAGATGATGACGATGGCGGCTGCTCGGGGCCCTTCCGGTCACGTGGCTCGGTGAGGGGGTTGGCGACGAGGTGCAGGAGCTCGGGAGCACGTCGGAGAGGGGAGGGGGTCAGTGACTCACGGCGATGACGAGGGGACGCTCGGCGAGCTCGGGGACGGTCCGGAGCCGGCGAATTTGACGAAGATGGCCGGCGGTCCCGAGGTTGAAGAAGGCATCGAGGGCGGTGTTGTGGCACGTCCGGGGCCTCGTGGCTCATTGAGGAGGTAGAGGGAGGACCAGCGGAGCTTCCTGGGGCGTCGGTGAGCCGTGGGGTGGCCGGTAGCCACGGTGGCTCTCGTCGGTGGCGGCGGCTCCGTTCGGTCGCGGGAGGGGAAACAGAGGAGCGAGGGGGAGGGAGGTCCAGAGAGCGAGGGAGAAGTGAGAGGGGGTCGGGGCTGCGTGGCGTCGCGGGAGGGACCAGGGAAGGAGGAGGCAGCCAGGCAGGGAGGAGGTGGCCTCCTCGGCCGCGCGCGTGCGAGCACGCAGCTGCTCCCACTAGCAAGAGGAAGACGACAGGGGGGG
>NW_021299500.1:0-1286 GCF_002162155.2 Triticum dicoccoides
AAGCTTGTGCAACATGTTCATGATCAAGTTGCTTAAAGTTCATAACATCGTTTCTAAGAGAGATGATCTTAGCGGGAGGAAAATACTTAGAGATAAAAGCATCTTTACACTTGTTCCATGAATCAATACTATTTTTAGGCAAAGATGAAAACCAAGCTTTAGCACGATCTCTAACCGAAAAAGGAAATAGCTTCAATTTAACAATATCATTATCCACATCTTTCTTCTTATGCATGTCACACAAATCAACGAAGCTATTTAGATGGGTAGCGGCATCTTCACTAGGAAGGCTGGAGAACGTACCTTCCATAACAAGATTCAGCAAAACAACATTAATTTCACAAGATTCAGCATCGGTAAGAGGAGCAATCAGAGTGCTAATAAAATCATTGTTGTTGGTATTGGTGAAGTCACACAATTTAGTATTATCTTGAGCCATCGTGACAAGCAAGCAAACTAGCACACAAGCAAACAAAAAGCAAGCGAAAAAAGAGGCAAATAGAGAAGGAGAGGGAGGATAGAGAGAGGGCGAATAAAATGGCAAGGGTGAAGTGGGGGAGAGGAAAACGAGAGGCAAATGGCAAATAATGTAATGCGGGAGATAAGGGTATGTGATGGGTACTTGGTATGCTGACTTCTGCGTAGACCTCCCCGGCAATGGAGCCAGAAATCCTTCTTGCTACCTCTTTTAGCACTGCGTTGGTTTTCCCTGAAGAGGAAGGGATGATGCAGCAAAGTAGCATAAGTATTTCCCTCAGTTTTTGAGAACCAAGGTATCAATCCAGTAGGAGGCTACGCGCGAGTCCCTCGCACCTGCACAAAACAAATAAATCCTCGCAACCAACGCAAATAGGGGTTGTCAATCCCTATAGGGCCACTTACGAGAGTGAGATCTGATAGATATGATAAAGATAATATTTTTGGTATTTTTATGATAAAGATGCAAAGTAAAATAAAGGCAAAGTAAATAACTAAGTAGTAGGAGATTGATATGATAAAGATAGACCCGGGGGCCATAGGTTTCACTAGTGGCTTCTCTTGAGAGCATAAGTATTCTACGGTGGGTGAACAAATTACTGTTGAGCAATTGACAGAATTGAGCATAGTTATGAGAATATCTAGGTATGATCATGTATATAGGCATCATGTCCGAGACAAGTAGACCGACTCCTGCCTGCATCTACTACTATTACTCCACTCATCGACCGCTATCCAGCATGCATCTAGAGTATTAAGTTAAAAACAGAGTAACACCTTAAGCAAGATGACATGATGTAGAGGGATAG
>NW_021299501.1:0-1522 GCF_002162155.2 Triticum dicoccoides
AACCGGGACTAAAGGGGGGCATTGGTACCAGTTGATGCCACGAACCGGTACCAATGCACCCCTTTAGTCCCGGTTGGTGGCACCAACCGGGACCAAAGGGGTGCATTGGTACCGGTTCGTGGCACCAACCAACCGGGACCAAAGGGCGTGTGCTGGCGCGGTGCGGTGCTATGTTTAGTCTCACCTTGCTAGCCGAGAGGGGCTCGGAGTGGTTTATAAGCCCTGCCGAACCAACCACTTCGAGCTCCTCTCTACTGGAGGCTGACGGGCCTAGAATCAATCTCTGTGCTTGTGGGCCTATTGGGCCTACTACGGGCCTGCATCCTGGCCCTAGTAATGGGTTTCTAGTCGTATGCAGGCCGTGGTGCCCCTGTAGGTGGCACTTTTTTGATTTTTTTTCCATTTTTTTGCTTTCCTTTTTTGTTTCTAATTACTTATTTATTTTCTTTTATGATAATTTTTTTGCTATTAAAGTTTGTAACAAAATTCTAATTACTTATTTATTTTCTTTTATGATAATTCTTTTTGCTTTTAATGTTTTGAACAAAATTCTAATTACTTATTTATTTTCTTTTATGATAATTCTTTTTGCTATTAAAGTTTGTAACAAAATTCTAATTACTTATTTATTTTCTTTTATGATAATTCTTTTTGCTTTTAATGTTTTGAACAAAATTCTAATTACTTATTTATTTTCTTTTATGATAATTCTTTTTTGCTATTAAAGTTTGTAACAAAATTCTATATAATTTTAGTTTCAATAATACTAGAGGTTTATAAAAGCTTTTTAGTTGATTCCTTTAGTACCAGTTCTAAGGCTGTTACAAAGGCATTTTATTTGGTACATGTTTTAAGGCTGGGGCCCCACGAGCACCTTTTAGTACCGGTTCGTGGCATGAACCGATAAAAGAGTTTTTTAGTTGATTCTTTCTGCAGCTGTTTTTCAGTCCCACCTCGCCAAGCGAGAGGCACTCGCAGCGGTTTATAAGCCCTGAGTGTAGAGACGATGAAGGGAGAAGCGCAGTGCTCACCTGCACGTTGGCTTGAAGCTAAGCAACGTGCAGGTGATCATTGCGCCTCTCTTTTATTTTGGCATGGTATCATCATTTCATCCACATAGCATATGCAAGAAAGTTGAGAGGGTTACGACAAAAACCGGATGCACTTCGTGTACAAAACGGACAATCTCTTTCGAAGTATCAGGATTTCATACGAAAACTTGTCTGTTACAACATGCATTTCAAATGAACTACAAAAAGATTGAAAGTTGGCATGGTATCATCATAATAGTTGTGGATAAAGTCTTCACTTTTTCTTCGCTTGTGTCCTTTCCTTATTGCACCGTAACCATGGATAATCTTCATCATTTATCGGGATGCTTGGGTTAGCCTTGACTTTGAAGGGAGGAATTTCATGAAACTTTTCATAATCTTGGGACATGTCTGTCTTGCCCCCCACTCCCACGATGTCCCTTTTTTCTGAAAGAACTATGTGGCGCTTTGGCTCATCGTATGATGTATTC
>NW_021299502.1:0-773 GCF_002162155.2 Triticum dicoccoides
GTTGGTCTGCCCGTCAACAGGCACCTCGGCAGGCTCGCTGGATGGGGTCACCGTGAGGGTCGCCGCGAAATGCATGTCGACTTCGAGGGTCGACTCGCCGACTTTGAAAGAGCAAACCTAGTCGCGCTACAACACATAGACGTGGTCGATCCTTGGTTGGTAGAGCACAAAACCTTTATTAAAAAGACGTACAATGACCGAGGCCAACAGAGGACGGACGGAGATATACTCAAAGAGCACAACTCATGTTTCACGCGTTGGTTCAAGCATAAGCTTCTGTCGTACCCTTTACATGAGGATTCTTCCGCGGAAGAACAACTCATATTCGCCTTGTCACAGGGCGCCGAGCACAACCTGATGACCTATGAGGCGTACGATATCAACGGCTACACATTCTACACCGAGGCCAAGGACATGAAGATTGCGAACAGATAGCTAGCTAAGATCGATTGTATTTAAACCGTAGCCTTCATTTCTCGATTGTATTTCATGGGTACTTTTTGAACTATCATGAATATTTTTAAATTTCATGGACACTCGATCTCGATTCCCCTCCATCTCGATCGCTATCCCACCTTGCCAGATCCGGCCCCCCTCGCCGCCGAGCACCCCCCAGTCCACCGGCCGCCGCCGCCGACCCCCCGCACCCTCGATTCCCCTACCCAACCGCCGCCGCTGACCCCCGCACCCCTCCCCTACTCAACCGCCGCCGCCGACCCCCCGGACCCCGCGCACCCTCCCCCGCTCCACCGGCATTACTGTTTGATGATATT
>NW_021299503.1:0-1250 GCF_002162155.2 Triticum dicoccoides
GTTGTGGACGAAACAATCTGATGCTGCAGCAGAATCCGAGTCAAACTACAAGTCCAAAGGTGTTACATCACCTCCACTTTGGCCCATTGGCCTTGTACGACCTAGATTTAGTTTTAGGCTGCCTTGGGACGTCCTCCCACCTCCTTGGCCGCCACCCCTTGCTCCTATATAAGTAGATCCATCTAGTAGCTTTTCCTTGGGATTTGTTTAGTTAAAAGTTAGCCATTGCAACTTCGTGTACTTCGTTTGTGTCCAACGACCAGACCAAGACCGCTTACGGATCCCCACCTTTATCAATACTTCATATATACTCGCAATATTCAGATTGCTTTTATCATATTCTTGCTTGTTCTTCGATTGCTTGCAGGAATAGACCTTCGTGGTCAGGTTGATTGTGCTCCGGCGTGGTCAATAACCTCTCGGAGTTGGTTTAGCGATTGCTAAGGCGCAACGTCGTGCACGTTCGTAGTCGGATCGTCAAAGTCGTCTCCACCAAATCGATAGTTATCATCTCATCGAAAGATCGGGACACCCCCGCCTCTATCAAGTGGTATCAGTTTTCAGGTTGCTCGGTGAGAATTTCCAGTTTTCCTAGATTAGATTTATTTTCTTACCTATTGTCCAAGAAAAATCCACAACAAAGAGTTAGATCTATTCATCCTTTGTCCAAGCCAGTCTGAGCCTTTGCAATTTTCTTTTCATTGCTTGCATAGTTGAATTATCGGTTGCATCGTCGTGTCGAGTTGCTGGTCTTAGTGTCTAGGTCGTTTAGAGTTTCGAGTTCTGTTCACATTAGTCACGCCACCGCTGCATTATTATCTCTTCCGTTGTCCACCACCACATCCTAGTAGTTATAGGAACATTATTTTTGGGTTTTGTTTCTTGTTCTACTAATCATGACAGGATCCAGAGTCAATTCATGGGCTTTGTCGATCGCGGGAGACGTGCCACCACCTTTGCAAATACCACAACCGTCACGAGAGGTGCACAAACATCCAAATGCACATGATCAGGTTAATGTATCTATACCACCATTTAATGGCCGTTTTAAACCTGCTTTATATATTGAATGGGAGTTCGACATAAAAAATATATTTGCTTCCCATAATTTCAATGAACATAAAAAGGTTAAGGTTGCGGTTGGTTCTTTCACTGGTTATGCTTTGGTTTGGTGGAGTGAATATTGTCGGTTACACCCTGATTATATACCTACTACTTGGGATGATTTGAAACTTGCCATGCGACATACT
>NW_021299504.1:0-999 GCF_002162155.2 Triticum dicoccoides
CCCCCCCCTTGGCACCCCTATATATAGTGGGGGGAGAGGAGGGATTTTACACCAGCCCCTGGCGCCTCCATCTCCCCCCGTTACGTCTCTCCCTCGTAGTCTCGGCGAAGCCCTGCTGCTGTGACGCCCTGCATCCACCACCACGCCGTCGTGCTGCTGGATCTTCATCAACCTCTCCTTCCCCCTTGCTGGATCAAGAAGGAGGAGACGTCTCCCGTCCCGTACGTGTGTTGAACGCGGAGGTGCCGTCCGTTCGGCGCTGGTCATCGGTGATTTGGATCACGTCGAGTACGACTACATCATCACCGTTCTTTTGAACGCTTCCGTGCGCGATCTACAAAGGTATGTAGATGCATCTAATCACTCGTTGCTAGATGAACTCCTAGATGATCTTGGTGAAACGAGTAGGAAATTTTTTGTTTTCTGCAACGTTCCCCAATAGTGGCATCATGAGCTAGGTCTATGCGTAGTTCTTCTTGCGCGAGTAGAACACAATTTGTTGTGGGCGTAGATTTGTCAACTTTCTTGCCGTTACTAGTCCTTTCTTGCTTCAGCGGTATTGTGGGATGAAGCGGCCCGGACCAACCTTACACGTACGCTTACGTGAGACCGGTTCCACTGACTAACATGCACTAGTTGCATAAGGTGGCTGGCGGGTGTCTGTCTCTCCTACTTTAGTTGGAGCGGAATCGATGAACAGGGTCCTTATGAAGGGTAAATAGAAGTTGACAAATCACGTTGTGGCTTTAACGTAGGTAAGAAAACGTTCTTTCTAGAACCCTAATTCAGCCACGTAAAACTTGCAACAACAATTAGAGGACGTCTAACTTGTTTTTGCAGCAAGTGGTTTGTGATATGATATGGCCAAAGTTGTGATGAATGATGAATGATCTATATGTGATGTATGAGATGTTCATGCTATTGTAATAGGATTCACGACTTGCATGTCGATGAGTATGACAACCGGCAGGAGCCATAGGAGTTGTCTTTATTCTTTTA
>NW_021299505.1:0-1534 GCF_002162155.2 Triticum dicoccoides
GGCCGCCTGCTGGCTGGGCCGGCCAGCTGGCTGGGCTGCACAGGGAGGAGCCCCAGGTAAGCTTCTCCCTTTTATTTATTTCCGTTTTCTAATTTCTGACATTTGTTTTGATTTAAATAAAATATTAAATCATTTTATTACCTTATGCCAATTTTTGCAGGAGCTAGATATATTATTCCAGAGCTCCCCAACAGGTGGCATAATTTTTGGACATATATTAATATATATAACTAATATATTTCCAATGCAAATATTTATGCATTAATTCCAAATGCCCAAAATAAATACCTATGAGCTCTTAAAAATATTGGTTTGATTTTTATCTCTGTCCAATATTTTCAAAGAGCAACATGAGCATTTTCTTGGACCCTTTTGGAGAAATTTTTATTTGGGTCATTTTCAAAAATGATTCTGAGGGTTTCACAAATCCCCATTTCAAAATTAAATGGAATTTTAAACATGATGCACACATTCTGATGCATGACTAACTAGGGTGTGACAACTCACCCCCACTCAAAAGAATCTCGTCCCGAGATTTGGGTTCCTCCGGGAAGAAGGCGGGATACTCGAGTCGAAGACGATCCTCCCTTTCCCAAGTTGCTTCATCCTCAGAATGGTGCGACCATTGTACTTTGAGAAACTTGATATTATGACGTCGAGTGGTACGCTCGGCCTGATCGAGGATACGAATGGGGTACTCTCGATATGTAAGATTATCTTGGAGATCAAGCGTTTCGTGTTCCACTCCACGGATAGGATCCGAGAAGCAACGCCTGAGTTGGGAAACGTGGTAGACATCGTGGACTCTGGAGAGGTGCGGAGGTAGTTCCAACTGGTAGGCAACCTCTCCTCGTTTGGCAAGAATGCGAAAAGGTCCAATGTAACGAGGAGCCAATTTGCCTTTGATACCGAAACGATGGGTTCCCTTCAGAGGGGTGACCCGAAGATAAGCCTTCTCGTCAACCTCGAAAGTCATAGCCTTATGTTTTCGGTCATATTGACTCTTTTGACGAGATTGGGCTGTTTTCAACTTTTCACGAACGATGCGAACTTGTTCTTCTGCTTCCTGAATCATATCCGGGCCAAAGAATTGTCTTTCCCCGGTTTCTGACCAGTTAAGGGGTGTTCAACACCGTCGTCCATAGAGAACTTCAAAAGGGGCTTTACCCAAGCTAGATTGATAGCTGTTGTTGTAAGCGAATTCGGCAAATGGAAGGCACTTCTCCCAGTCCATTCCGAATGAGATAACAGAGGCTCGAAGCATGTCTTCTAGAATCTGGTTGACGCGTTCCACTTGACCACTCGACTGAGGGTGGAAGGCGGTGCTAAAGGAGAGACGGGTTCCCATAGCATTTTGGAAACTTTCCCAAAATCGAGAGGTGAAAAGACTTCCTCGATCCGAGTTAATTTCCAAAGGAACACCATGGAGGGACACTATTCGGGAGATGTATAAGTCTGCCAGCTGACTAGCGGTTATACTCTCACGAACAGGTAGGAAATGGGCTACTTTGGAAAGACGATCGACAACGACGAA
>NW_021299506.1:0-1071 GCF_002162155.2 Triticum dicoccoides
AAATAGACTCCGTTTTAACCTTCGCAAGGACCGGGCGTAGCCATACTTGGTTCAACTAAAGTTGGAGAGACAGTCGCCCGCAAGCCATCTCTGTGCAAAGCACGTCGAGGGAACCGGTCTCGCGTAAGCGTACGCGTAAGGTTGGTCCGGGTCGTCTCGTCCAACAATACCGCCGAACCAAAGTATGACATGCTGGTAGGCAGTATGACTTGTATCGTCCACAACTCACTTGTGTTCTACTCGTGCATATAACATCAACATAAATAACCTAGGCTCGGATGCCACTGTTGGGTTTCGTAGTAATTTCAAAAAATTTCCTACGCACACGCAAGATCATGTGATGCATAGCAACGAGGGGAGAGTATTGTCTACGTACCCAACGCAGACCGACTGCGGAAGCGATGACACGACGTAGAGGAAGTAGTCGTACATCTTCTCGATCCAACCGATCAAGTACCGAAACTACGGCACCTCCGAGTTCGAGCACACATTCAGCTCGATGACGATCCCCGGACTCCGATCCAGCAAAGTATCAGGGAAGAGTTTCGTCAGAACGACGGCGTGGTGACAATCTTGATGAACTACAGCAGCAGGGCTTCGCCTAAACTCCGCTACAGTATTATCGAGGAATATGGTGGCAGGGGGCACCGCACACGGCTAAGGAATAGATCACGTGGATCAACTTGTGTCAACTTGTGTGTTTAGAGGTGCCCCTGCCTCCGTATATAAAGGAGGAGAGGAGGGGAGGCTGGCCGGCCAAGGGGGGAGGCGCAGGAGAGTCCTACTCCCTCTGGGAGTAGGATTCCCCCTCCAATCCTAGTCCAACTAGGATTCCTCGGAGGGGAAAAGAGGAGGAGGGGGCCGGCCACCTCTCCTAGTCCTAATAGGACTAGGGGAAGGGGGGCGCGCAGCCCATCTAGGGCAGCCCCTTCTCTTTTCCACTAAGGCCCACTATGGCCCAAATAGCTCCCGGGGGGTTCCGGTAACCCTCCCGGTATTCCGGTAAAATCCCGATTTCACCCGGAACACTTCCGATATCCAAATATAGGCTTCCAATATATCAATCTTTAC
>NW_021299507.1:0-797 GCF_002162155.2 Triticum dicoccoides
CTGGACACGATGAGAGGACGCACGGGCGGCGGGGAGCACGGCTACGACGAAGGCACGGCGATGGTGGCATCGGTCATGGCGGGGGAGCGTGAGGGGGAGGAGCTGGAGAGGAGAGGGGGTGTCTGGGGGGTTCGGGGGAGCGAGGGAGGCCGGTCCACGACGTCACCAGAGATCAGAAACCCTAAGATGTAGCACACGAGTCCACTACTCACCAATTCAATACACTACCGAGGATCCACCTCCGTCTTCCTACGGAAGAGCCATCCTCGGCACTCACACTTATCTTGAGGCTTTTAGTAGTTTCCATTTACTTGTCTATGAACTGTATAGGCAACCAAGTAGTCCTTTACCACGGACGCGGCTATTCGAATAGATCATGATAACCCTGCAGGGGTGTACTTCTTCATACACGCTCTCACCACTTACCGTCGTTTACACGACATGTACTCGGCAACCTTCAAGCGGAAGCCCAACGTGGGTGTCGGCCACGACCTACCTAACCACCTAAGCCTCCAGTCTAGGTTTATCGCCTATCCAGGTTCCATCCGCAGGGAGTCCGGCCGAGGTTTCCCATACGGCCCCGAACGATGTGAACAGGGTTCCCGAGATACCTAACGGGTATTCGGTACACCCGGCCACGTACCTACCGCATCACAGCCCACCCCTACGGTCAGCGCTGTCCACGGCCTCCAGTAGGCTACAAACACCAGAAACTACTTGCAACTCCTGGACGGAGAACTAGGGTGAATAAGAAGCCGAGAGGGTCCATTGGTTTCGGGCCCAATGCATGGTAGTAG
>NW_021299508.1:0-973 GCF_002162155.2 Triticum dicoccoides
GGTTATGCTTTGGTTTGGTGGAGTGAATATTGTCGGTTACACCCTGATTATATACCTACTACTTGGGATGATTTGAAACTTGCCATGCGACATACTTTCGTCCCTGCTTATTATACTCGTGACATGATTAAGAAGTTGCAACACTTAAAACAAGGTAGTGAAACTGTAACAAAATATTATGATGATTTACAAACTACCTTGTTGCATTCCTCTTTAGAAGAAAGTGAAGATGATTTTATGGATAGATTTTGGGGAGGATTAAACCGTGATATTCAAGAGATACTAATTCATGAAGAGTGTTATCCTATGGACCATTTGTTTCATCTTGCTTGCAAAGCTGAACAGGAAATAAAACGACGTGTTGGCCACGAGGAGAACAAGCGCACGGTGCACATTCCAAGAGTTGATATGATTGTTCCTTCAACTACTAGGCATACTATGACAACAACATCCGTTGTTTTCAGGACTACATCACCTCCACCATGTGACACATCGCCCCCGAGAGTGGCTACATCATCTGAGTTGATCATAAGAGGTAATGACAAAGGTATTGATCTTCCATCTCTACATGAGAATGATGAATACCTTGTCAATTTGAATGCACCATCTGATGAGCTACCCACTACTTTGATCACACCACCTATTTTAGAGGACTACGTTGATAATTTGACTTTGCCATGTGATCAAACAACTGAAATACCAACAATTTTGAGTGCACCCATTGAATTAACTATTGATGCAAAAGAACCAATGTTTAATCATTTTGATATGACCTCTAATCTTGGTTATGATTCTGTGTTGAATGACTTATTGCATGTTTGCTTATTTAAGCATGTTGTAGCATGTAAATTTGATGCAAGTAAGGTTTATTCACCAATGTTGGGATGGTTTAATGATGAACATTGTCAATCTTTTGAAATGAATAAGAGCTTCACTTATATGTGCAAACTGAGTTGCAATATTTTCATGCCTT
>NW_021299509.1:0-1269 GCF_002162155.2 Triticum dicoccoides
TCAGTAGAAACTTCCTCGGTTGCATATCGTGCGAGGTTACCAAACTCCCTGCTGTAAGCATCCACAGAGAGTCGGCCTTGGGTGAAATTGCAAAATTCCTCACGTTTACGGTCCATGAGACCCTCCGGAATGTGATGTTCACGGAAAGCCTCGCTGAATTCAGCCCAAGTAGTAACATGACCCGCTGGGCGCATAGCTCCATAATTCTCCCACCATAGACTGGCGGGGCCTTCAAGATGATATGCAGCAAAGGTGACCTTGTCAGCCTCCGCTACCAGCGCGGAACGCAGTTTGTGAGAGATACTGCGAAGCCAGTCATCAGCGTCGAGAGGCTCGACGGAGTGGTGGAACGTGGGTGGATGTAATTTGATAAAATCACTGAGTGACACCACATTAGTCCTCTGATGGTGTGCCGTGTTCTGTTCAATACGCTCCAACAAGCGGTTGGTCTCCCGCTTGTTTCTCTCAGCTTCCATCATAACCTCGGCTAGGGAAGGAGGATGAGGCAGATTTGCATCCCTGACTTCACTACCTTCGGCCTGCTCTTGAGGAGCAGGGTTAGTGCGCGTGTTGACCATCCTAGGTAAACAAGACAATGATTTAGTCAGGATGATAAAATTCCGACATAGGATATAAAATGTAAGGAATAACTCGAAATGCAAGATGATCATCCGTATGACATGGTAAATACAGAAACTGCTTCTTTATTCCATCGTCATACACACCATACAGGGTTTAGTACAAGACCAAACAAAGTACTATTACGGTGAAAGGAGGATTACATCTCATCGGAGGCATCCCAAGCTCCTATACATTATTTTTCTACACCTCCGGAAAGAGTACAAACTAGGTCATATCCCATGAGTCACGCGGGACGATAGACGACACAGCTAGTGCGAACTAGTGATACTACCACTAACTCAGACCGATCCGTAGTAGTCCTCGTAGAAGTCACCTCCATAGCCTGGAAGCTCAACATGATCATCCGGAAACAGACGATCTCGCGGAGCTTGTGGACCATAGGGACTAGGATGAGGTCTTGGACCAACAGACGGTGGCCTGCGGGGACCGCGAGGTGGGGTGATGCCTCCTACATCACGCCAACCCATCACGTCTGGCAGAGCAGATCTCACAGGATAGAGATCGCGCATATCCGAATATCCAGCTTGCACCGCCGGTGCGAACCGAGTCAATGTGGCCCAGTGGTCAGCACGGGTATTGAAGAGCTCTAACCTCAAGGCCCGATTTTCACGGTCCTTATCCTCGAGC
>NW_021299510.1:0-1395 GCF_002162155.2 Triticum dicoccoides
TTTATTCTCTTACTTAAATGAATAACCGTATTACAATGAACATGATCAAATCATATTCATGCTCAACGCAAACACCAAATAACACTTATTCAGGTTCAACACTAATCCCGAAAGTATAGGGAGTGTGCGACGATGATCATATCAATCTTGGAACCACTTCCAACATACATCGTCACTTCACCCTTAACTAGTCTCTGTTTATTCTGCAACTCCCGTTTTGAGTAACTGAACAAGTATCAAATACTGAGGGGTTGCTATAAACACTAGTAAAGCACACATCAAACACCTGTATATCAAATATACCCTTTTTTTTACTTTGCCATCCTTCTTATCCACCAAATATTTAGGGTAGTTCCGCTTCCAGTGACCATTTCCTTTGCAGTGTAAGCACTCAGTTTCAGGCTTTGGTTCAGCTTTGGGCTTCTTCGTGGGAGTGACAACTTGCTTGTCAATCTACTTGAAGTTCCCTTTCTTTCCCTTTGCCCTTTTCTTGAAAATAGTGATCTTGTCAACCATCAACACTTGATGCTCTTTCTTGATTTCTACCTTCGTTGATTTCAACATCACGAAGAGCTCGGGAATCATTTTCATCATCCTTTGCATACTATAGTTCATCTACTAACTTGGTGATGGTGACTAGAGAATTCTGTCAATCACTATTTTATCTGGAAGATTAACTCCCACTTGATTCAAGCGATTGAAGTACCCAGACAATCTGAGCACATGCTCACTAGTTGAGCGATTCTCCTCCATCTTTTAGCTATAGAACTTGTTGGAGACTTCATATCTCTTCAACTCGGGTATTTGCTTGAAATATTAACTTCAATTACTGGAACATCTCATATGGTCCATGATGTTCAAAACATTTTTGAATTCCCGATTCTAAGCCGTTAAGCATGGTGCACTTAAACTATCAAGTAGTCATCATATTGAGCTAGCCAAACGTTCATAACGTCTGCATTTGCTCCTGCAATAGGTCTGTCACCTAGCGGTGCATTAAGGACATAATTCTTCTGTGCAGCAATGAGGATTTAACCTCAGATCACGGATCAAATCCGCAACATTGCTACTAACATTTTTTTTTCAACACAATTTTCTCTAGGAACATATCAAAATAAACACAGGGAAGCAACAACGCGAGCTATTGATCTACAACATGATTTGCAAAATACTACCAGGACTAAGTTCATGATAAATTTAAGTTCAATTTAATCATATTACTTAAGAACTCCCACTTAGATAGACATCCCTCTAATCCTCTAAGTGATCACGTGATCCAAATCAACTAAACCATATCCGATCATCACGTGAGATGGAGTAGTTTCATCGGTGAACATCATTATGTTGATCATATCTACTATATGATTCACGCTCGACCTTTCGGTCTCCGTGTTC
>NW_021299511.1:0-1923 GCF_002162155.2 Triticum dicoccoides
TGCTAGTCCAGCATACAGAGTCATGGCTAGTTTATGGTACGCACACAATCGTTAATTGGTGGTTTAAATATGCGCAAGGGATATGCAATGTAGTATCATGTAGAGATGTCTGAAATTAGCCGTGTCAACTTGCAGATAGGGTTACACAATGAAAAAGTACAAGATGTATGTGGCAATTTCATGGAACATCACAAAAAAAGGAGAGGCAGCGGTGAGCCTATACAATGTGCCATGGTACGTCACTCCTCCATTGCAACCATCGTGACATGTTATTTGTATGCCAGTTCTATTAGCCAAGTTTCTTAGGGACAGTTATTACGAGTTATCCTAAGAAAATAAGCAACTGTGAATATAAGCTCCATGTAATAAGCCAACTAGTTCTTTTCATTGCGTTTTCAGCTTATTTTTGGTATGATCAGTGGAAAGTCTAGATTGCATTTTTTTTCATTTTCTGCCCATATGAAAATTAATTTGACTTGCAAACATCACAAATTGAACGCAATGCAGTAATTAATATGATAGGAAAACAGACCATCACTATTTGCTCAAAATGCAAATACAAAGATACCATCTACTTGGCACAATCTACTTTGGTCAATGTTTTCCATAGAGATCCCATTGCCTAATTTAAACGAAGAACGCATGACCCAAATTTAAATGAAGAACAATTATTTATTGAAATTTGATGGTCCAAGTGGCTGGTTATTATCGTATAGCAGCACCACCTGAAAGCATCATATAGCAGCAGCAGCTCATAGCAACTCATCATATATAGCAGCAGCAGTCTGCAATTCATGAACTGTTATGCAAGTAGAACATGTGCTTCGTTCTTGCCGATAGGCTTGGATCGATGGAACCGAGTTCAACGCAGAGGAAAGATTTTGTCAACTCAACTCAGTTGCAATAGAAATTTCACAAGATATTCCAGGAATTTGATAGAATTTGCAATGAATTTGCTTAAAGATACAAAACATAAAAGAAGTGAAGTAAAGAGAATCTAGATGTAACATCCCAAATTTTCAATTTGGAATGTTATACATTATATCATCATTGCATATCATATTTTATTGCATTTTGGTTGATCCAAGAAATTTTACGCAACTCAAGGACCCACAGCAGTGGTGCGAGTCCGTGAATCCTCCTGAGTGGGGTCAGCATAGATAGCCTGGAGATACCCTTGTGCTCCCGTAAGTGATCCTGGCATATACCGGAAATCAGAGTCCCGAAATATACCAGATCTGACTCGCATAATGGTCATCATAGAGTAGGCGGCGTCCTGCACAGCCATCTCAATAGTAACCCCGAGTCCATAAGAGCAGTGAAGAGGCTCGGTGGATCCAGGATAAGATGGAAATATCCTGACAGTGCAGAGATACTGGCTTTGATTAAAGTCTCGGAATTGCTCTTCGACCGTGTACTCAGGATACCAGCGGTATCCAGCCTCAGTCATTACCTTGACCAACTTAGCAGTATGGCCGGGTACATCTAGGCATCGAGTCAGGCGAACCACTTGATTAAGGTCGCGAGTGGCCATCTGAAAGCACAATCATAATGCAAAGGCATTAGAATTTCTAGCGAAATTTCGGCAGCATAACAGCTGTAAATGCTCAAGAAGGATTTTGAGACATTTGACAAAGGATTTCATACACACTCAACATCATCATATCAAAGTTCTGGATCCATTCTAACAACATAATGTGGTAGTAGAACTGAACTAGGCTTGTATCCATCAAACTTATAAGGTACTACTGATTAGTAACTCGTGATCCTGATAGAGAGAACAGATCCTAATTCCTTAACCCCCGGTGGAAGAATGGACTGACTCAGATCAGAAAGTCATAAGGTATAAGGAGTAAAAAGAGCCTTACGTTCCAACCCACAAACAATTCCCCTACATATAACTAAAGAATTTCTAGACTCAAC
>NW_021299512.1:0-1498 GCF_002162155.2 Triticum dicoccoides
GGAGGGGCTCTCGCCCCTCCCAAGCCATGGGAGCCAAGGACCAGAGGGAAAACCCTTCTCACATCTAGGGAGAAGGTCAAGGAAGAAGAAGAAGAAGGGGGGCTCTCTCCCCCTTGCTTCCGGTGGCGCCGGAACGCTGCCGGGGGCCATCATCATCACCGCGATCTACACCAACACCTCCATCATCTTCACCAACATCTCCATCACCTTCCTCCATCTATATTCAGCGGTCCACTCTCCCGCAACCCGCTGTACCCTCTACTTGAACATGGTGCTTTATGCTTCATATTATTATCCAATGATGTGTTGCCATCCTATGATGTCTGAGTAGATTTTCATTGTCCTATCGGCGATTGATGAATTGTTATGATTGGTTTGAGTTGCATGTTTTATTATTGGTGCTGTCCTATGGTGCTCTCCGTGTCGCGCAAGCGTGAGGGATCCCCGCTGTAGGGTTTGCAATATGTTCATGATTTGCTTATGGTGGGTGGCGTGAGTGACAGAAGCACAGACCCGAGTAAGTAGGTTGTTTGCGTATGGGATAAATGGGACTTGATGCTTTAATGCTATGGTTGGGTTTTACCTTAATGATCTTTAGTAGTTGCGGATGCTTGCTAGAGTTCCAATGATAAGTGCATATGATCCAAGAACAGAAAGTATGTTAGCTTATGCCTCTCCCTCAAATAGAATTGCAATAGTGATTACCGGTCTAGTAACATAGTCAATTGCTTAGGAACAATTTCACAACTCCTACCACCACTTTTCCACACTCGCTATATTTACTTTATTGCTTCTTTATCTAAACAACCCCTACTTTTTATTTATGTGTTCTTTATTATCTTACAAACCTATCCAACAACACCTACAAAGTACTTCTAGTTTCATACTTATTCTAGGTAAAGCGAACGTCAAGCGTGCGTAGTGTTGTATCGGTGGTCAATATAACTTGAGGGAATATTTATTCTACCTTTAGCTCCTTGTTGGGTTCGACACTCTTACTTATCGAAAACTGTTGCGATCCCCTATACTTGTCGGTTATCAAGAAAACTCTCTGAGTACCCCGTGCGCACGGGGCTGACTTAGCCCGTTCGCACGGGGTCCAACAGGAAGATTCTCCCACCCGGCCAAGAACACTATATAAAGCCTCTTCTTCCACCTCCAACCCCTAACCC
Source organism: Triticum dicoccoides (assembly GCF_002162155.2). Classification (NCBI taxonomy): domain Eukaryota; kingdom Viridiplantae; phylum Streptophyta; class Magnoliopsida; order Poales; family Poaceae; genus Triticum; species Triticum dicoccoides. Next base: position 1,173 of record NW_021299512.1, read on the forward strand.
TAATGTCTTGTTGAGCTCCACCATTGCTACACCCCATTTTGCTCAATACTCTCAATCCCTCCACCCAAACTTGTTTAAACTTTGGGGATTGGGAGAGCAAGACCCGATCTACAACTTGACCAAACCAAATCGCGTTCCCCGGAACATTTCTTCCCCCATTGACTTGTTACTCTTGGAGCTTGGGCTCCTAGGCGGCTAGAGGTTCCTCCGAAAGCTTCCTTGCTTGTGGTGTGCTCCGGAGAATTTTGTAAAGGTGTGGTGGTTGCCTTCAAGACCAACCCCGAGTGATTCGAGGCTCATCCGTTGGGGGTGACTCGAAGGAGATT
>NW_021299513.1:0-561 GCF_002162155.2 Triticum dicoccoides
TTGCCCGATTCTGACCCGTTTCGTGGACTGTTACTCACCGTTTTGGGGTCCCAAAGCGATTTTCATAGTTGTTGAACCCCAAGGTGCGCTTACGTGTCGGTCATCAACACTCGCAGTTTTGTCAGATTCTGGCCCGTTTCATGGACTATTAGTCACTGATTTAGGTTCCCGGAGTGATTTTCACGAGTAACGAACCCTGGGGTGCGTTTACCTGTCGGTCATCGACACTCATAGTTTTGGCCGATTCTGGCCCGTTTCATGGACTATTACTCACTGTTTTGGGGTCCCGGACTGATTTCCACGAGTAACGAACCCTGGGGTGCGTTTACGTGTCGGTCATCAATACTCGCAGTTTTGGCCGATTCTGAGCCGTTTCGTGGACTATTACTCACCATTTTGGAGTCCCAAAGAGATTTCCATAGTTGTTGAACCCCAAGGTGCGCTTACGTCTTGGTCATCAACACTCACAGTTTTGGCCGATTCTGGCCCGTTTCGTGACGTATTACTCACTGTTTTGGGGTCCTGGAGTGATTTCCACGATTAACGAACCCTAGGGTGCGT
>NW_021299514.1:0-882 GCF_002162155.2 Triticum dicoccoides
TTTTTTTTTTTCCGAAACCTACTCCGGCAAGGAAACACGAATCGGAATCTGGATGGATCCCGAAAACAAACCTAATATGACAAGAACTCGGATTGGTGGTGGATATATGGTGGTAGATGGCAGCGGTGGTGGTATATGACAGCTGTGGTGGTATATGGATACGGATTCGAAGCGGTGGCGGATAAGCGGTGGTGGTAGATGGCAGGGGTGATGATGATGGTGCGGCGGCGGCGTGACAACTTATGACCAGAACTCGAAACTCTAAAAGACTAGACTCTAAGACCAGCAACTAGACACGACGATGCAACCGCAAATTCAACAAAGCAAAACCCTAAAAAGATTATGCAAAGGCTCAGATTGGTTCGGATATGATGAACTAACCCTAATTTTTTTTGGCTTTTTCGTGGACTGTTGGTATGAAGAACAGACTCGATCTAAACTACGAAAACTGTAAAATCTCATCGAGCAACCTGGAAATCTGATACCACTTGATAGAGGCGGAGGTGTCCCGTCTTTCGATGAGATGATGGATATCGCTTTGGTGGAAGTCGACTTTGACGATCCGACTACGAACGTGCGAGGACGTCGCGCCTTAGCAATCGCTAAACCAACTCCGAGAGGTTATTGACCACGCCGGAGCACGATCAACCTGACCACGAGGGTCTGTTTCCTGCGAGCAAACGAAGAACAAGCAAGAAACTAAGATTGCAATCTGGATATTGCGAATATAAGATGAAAGCTTTATTGATCAAGGTGGGGTTCTGTGACGCCTTTGTCTGGTCGTTGAACACAAACGAAGTGCGCGAAGTTGCAGCTATGGCGAACTTTTAATCTAAACAAAACCCAAAGTCTAAACGATGCCCTAAGGGCTGTATATATGGA
>NW_021299515.1:0-2247 GCF_002162155.2 Triticum dicoccoides
CACCACAAACTCCTTCTTCCTCCCAAAAAAATCACTAGCCAGCTCAGACCCGAGTTCTTGCTCATCTTGCTGCCATTTTTGATCTCCTTGCTCAAAGCTCCTCTCACAAAACTGCTTTGGGGGATTGTTCTTTGGTATGTGACTCCTCCAATGGTCCAATTAGTTTTTGTTCTAGTGCCTTATTCATTGCAATTTTTTGCTGCTTATGTGACCTTGTTCTTGAGCTTGCATGTCAAATTTATGTGGTCAAAAGTAGTTTTAATGCATGATATAGCCTCTAGGCACTTGTAGGAGTAGTTACTATCAATCTTGTTGAGTTTTGTTCACTTTTATTTTAAGTTACTAAAATTTAGAGAAATTTTCAGAAAAAGATGAAGAGATTTTTGAGGGGCTCATCGAGCCTAAGCTCGAAGGATAAGCAAAGTGAAGAGAATAAGAAGCCCAAGTATAATCTCCCTCGTACTGCGGAGGTTCGGCCATGTGAATGGCCTTGTGATGAGTTCTTGAAAGAGGCCGGGATTCATGAAGATTTTTATCATTTGGCTAAGAATGCAGGCCTCACCGCCTTCCTCCATGATCAGCGTGAACAGTACCTCTTACTCACCAATATCTTTGTGCAAAATTTTCATTTCCATGCTAGGAGATCAACGCCTTTGGTGGAATTTTATTTATATGATGAGCATAAGGAGATGTCACTTTATGATTTTTGCCGGGTCTGTTTGATACCCTTTGAGGGCAGCATAGAGGAACCACATCGTAATGATGTGGAGGGATTCGTTGATATGATTGTTGTAGGGGAAACGAGGAAAGTTTCTGATGCGAGAATCACTAGCATACATTTCCCTGTTTAACGTTACTTGGCAATATTTGCTAGTAGATGCTTAATTGGCCGCGGGAACTGTGGGAACCTTAGTGCTCCTGATATTGCTATTTTGCGCCATGCCTTGTTTCATGATACTACTTTCAGCTTAGGTGCTATTGTTGCTAGACGGTTCAATCTGAATCGTACAAAGGGCCCTGTCCTCGGAGGCATCTTTGCCTCGCGCCTTGCTACACACTTTAACATACCTATCAGGCATTATGAGAAAGAGGAAAAGTTACTGCCTCCTATTGCTCTAGGTTATAAGAGTATGGTAGCACATGAGTTTATTGTTAAGGATAATAAGACACTCAAATATAAATTGATATTTAACAAAAAATATTGTGAGTTTATTACCTTGCCTGCTCCCTCTTTGTTTAACATATTTTCAGGCATATACCTTGTTCCGCCGGAGGACATTCATGCCTACCGGAGCCAGATGTCAGCTGCAGAGCCGGAGCCACCATCTGACCCTCACTGTCAGTCTGTTTACCAGTGGAATCCGGAGGAGATCGCCAGCCAGTGGCAATCTGAGGACCCTTCTCAGTACGACCCCAACTACAGTTTTGGTCCATGGGCATAGACCAACTTAGGCCAAAAGCCTAAGCTTGGGAGAGTATGTATTTCTCACCGACATTACATTCATGTTCACACACTCATGCCAATTGTCGGTGCTCATACTTTTTCATTGTATCATCCATGCTAGTTTATTTTCTTTTTAAGCTTTCTTCTTGTGTGTTTGTAAAACCTTAAGAAAAACAAAAAATAGTTGTAGCTTTTAGCAAGTTTACTTTCCATGCCGGTAGTAGTAGTAATTAAAAGAAAACCCAAAAAGATTTCTCGTTCTTCTTTTGCATGTTGCGAGCTTTCCCGTGTAAATAGTTTTATTTCTTTTCTTTCCTTTGGGGGTCGAGAGGAGAAGACCATGATGAAAATGTTGAGTGGCTCTCATATGCATTATTGTTGATCTAACAAAGAGCCCATATTACCCTGTCTTCTCCCATGAATTGAATGCTTGCAGATTCCAGCTTAGTCCAATGCACGTGCACTATTATTATTATCCACACTATTCGGTCATGCAAGTGAAAGGCAATAATGATGATATATGATGAACTGATTGAGATGAGAAGAGCTGGCATGAACTAGACCTCTCTTGTTTTTCTAAATATGATTAGTTCATTGTTCCTGATTCAGCCTATTATGAAAGAAACATGTTTGCAATGACAATAAGAGATTGTAGTTGCTTATGCCATGCTTAATTAGCTAGGAGTTTATAATGGTTTACCTTGCGTGCCAACATGCTATTAAAATGGTTGTGATGTGGTATGTAGGGTGGTACCCTCCTTTGAACGATTCGAGTGGCTTGACTTGGCACATGTTCACGCATG
>NW_021299516.1:0-2271 GCF_002162155.2 Triticum dicoccoides
TATTACTATTACTCTACACATCGACCGCTATCCAACATGCATCTAGAATATTAAGTTCATGGAGAAACGGAGTAATGCAATAAGAACGATGACATGATGTAGACAAGATCTATTCATATAGGTATAGACCCCATATTTGTATCATTAATGGCAACGATACATGCGTGTCATGTCTCTTTCTGTCACTGAGATTGAGCACTGCAAGATCGAACCCATCACAAAGCAACTCTTCCCATGGCAAGAAAAAGCAATCTTGTTGGACAAACCAAACCAAAGTTTTGGAGAAGAATACAAGGCTTTAACAATCATGCATAAGAGAGTTCAACAAAGATCCAAATAATATTATAGATAGATCTAATCATAAACTCACAGTTCATCGGATCCCAACAAACACACCGCAAAAATGAGTTACATCAAATATATCTCCAAGAACATTGAGGAGAACATTGTAATAAAAATCAAAAAGAGAGAAGAAGTCATTTAGTTACTGCATACGGATCCGTAGGTCTATGGTAAACTACTCACGCATCATCGAAGGGGCAATTGTGATGATGAAGAACCCCTTCGTGATCGTTGACCCCTCCGACAGAGTGCCGGAAAAGGCCTCTAGATTGGATCTCGTGGTTCCGGAACTTGCGGCGGTGGAAACTCTGATCTCTCGACTCCCCTAGGGTTTTGGGATTGTAGAGTATCTATAGAGCTGATAGTCAGTGGAGAGGCCTCCCGTGGGCCCCACTACCCACCTCTAGCGCACCCTGGTACCTAGTGGACCCCATGGGCCTCTCCTCGTGCACTTCCTTGGCTCCCAAGGTGTCTTCTGGGTAAAAAAAATCTTCAGAAAGTTTCGTGGCATTTGGACTCCGTTTGGTATTCATTTTCTGCGAAGTAAAAACAAGCAAAAAAACAGCAGCTAGCACTGGGCACTATGCCAATAGGTTAGACCCAAAAAATGATATAAAGTTGCTATAAAATGAATCTAAAACATTCAAGATTGATAATATAACATAATAGAACAATAAAAAATTATAGATACGTTGGAGATGTATCACTCGCCAATGGTCTGGCCCTACACACACACGCACGGTGTACTCCTACACGGGCACCCCCATGCTCCACACGCATGTACTCACGCACACACACGCCACGGACCCGACACGACCAGCGTGCGCCCACACAAGCGCCCAACGCGTCCCGCTGTGCCTTCTCGGCCAACAAACTTTTTATGATGATTGGAAGGTACCGTAAAAGAGCTCTAGCAGATGGAACACACGTTCAGCTGGTACGGTAAACATGGTTGAGATCTCGAGGGAATGATACAGATAGAGGATACCACATAGCTCGAACCTGAAAAAATCATACTCAATCTACAGCTCTTCGGAGGTCATGTAAAAGGTTGAGCCACCCCTTGGGTGGGGGGGGGGGCATTGGCCCCCTTACCCCTAATGAAGCTCCACAAGTTTGGAACACATCAAATTAGAAAGGCCATAACTGATGGAGTTCTCGTCTTAGTGGCTAACAACTGGCTGTCAAACTTGAAGAAAAGAGATTTGAGCTTTCAATCATAATCCGTTCACCCAGGCTCATGTTTCCAAGTCATGGACAATAAGCTTGTCCACGAACACAATATCTGCTTCAAAGCAATCCACTTGTTAATATAAAAAGACAAGATTCGGTCATGCATTTTAGTTGTGAAGACAACAGCTGCAAAAAATATATTTATGGAATTTGATGATCAAATATAGCAACCGGGCAACAAATCTTATACCAAGAGTTGGTTTACTTAAACTCCAAGTGTTGTTACTTGTCTTGTTGTGTTCATAATCTCTTGCAATGCAAAGCACAGACGACTCTCCCTGTAAATGGAGGTCTAGAAACTTTTAACCGGATAGGAAACCACAAGGTAATTAAAGACGGCTGCAAGACCGGGATCGACGATGAGGTTCTCATAATCCATGATCCTCGTCGCAAGGTGCTGGCTAAGGTATACCGTGGTGCTAGCCGCCTCTATATACTTCACATATGTGTGGTAACATGGAGTACTTCATTTAGTATGCTATAGACACATCTTGCCTTGATATGTGTGATGTTACTCATACTCTAGCCACAATGGGAGTAAATTGAGAAGTAACATCGAGTCCAACTCAGTAAATTTGCTTATGTGGCAATGAGTTAATGAGGAGAGAGGTAGTTTGAGTAATTTAGCTAGTTATTGTAACATCACATGTCCCAATGCAATATGAGTCTATAACCTAATAAATGAAGCTTTGCGTG
>NW_021299517.1:0-954 GCF_002162155.2 Triticum dicoccoides
TCATGGCAACTCAACTCCTCGCTACGTTGACAATCGTTTACCACCTTCTTAGGTATGAAATTGTTGTCTACCTAGTGAACCTTCGTCATCCGTTTCTTCCACCCCTATTGATGTGTATCTCGTGTCTCAACCCGAAAGATGGTTCTATGTCTCATTCCGTAAGTTAATCTTGAGTTGTTCGATCTTCGAGGAGATCGACCCTTCTAGAGTCTCCTTCTTCCCCCCCCCCCCCTGTCATGTTGACAGGATTTCTGAGAGCAAGACGACAAGACAAAGATGGTGTTCAAATCAACGTTCATTTGAAGTGCACCCTGGATCGTGAACATTATACTAGTTGCGTTTCCCCTTCACCTTACCCTACGCTTGAATCTCGAGACGAGATTCTTGTTTAGTGGGGGTGAGTTGTCACATCCCTAGCTTCTGGTGCTGTCTGGTGTGTGCATCATGTTTAAATTCAAATGAAAATTTGAATTGGGGAATTTTCAAAAGCCTCAGAATCCTCTTAAAAAAAATGATCAAGATAAAAATTGCTTCAAATAAGTCCAAGAAAATGTTCCTGTTGTCCTCTGGAAATATTGGCAAGAGGCAAAATCCAAACCAATATTTTTGGTGTCTCAGAAACATTTAATTTGGGCATTTGAATTAAATCAATAATTATTTGAATTGGATTTATATCTACTATTAAATAAATATAGGTCCAATAATTCTGAAATATTTTGTGGAGCATTGTTTTAATTCTTTTAGCTCCTAAAAATATTGTCAGAAGCAAAATAAATTGAATTGGTTTCAAAACCAAATTCAAAACAAACCTGCAAAATAGAAAACTGAATTAATTAGAAAAAGACAGAGAGAGAAGGGAATTACCTGGGCCACTTACCTGTAGCCGGCCCAGCTGGCCAGCTCCTCCCGCTGGCCCAGCCCACCGCCGCCTCCCTTCCCTGTCGCCTTCCTCCT
>NW_021299518.1:0-691 GCF_002162155.2 Triticum dicoccoides
CAACCCAACAGACACTTTCAGAGATACTCGTAGTGTACCTTTATAGCCACCCAGTTACGTTGTGACGTTTGGCACACCCAAAGCACTCCTACGGTATCCGGGAGTTGCACAATCTCATGGTCTAAGGAAATGATACTTGACATTAGAAAAGCTTTAGCATACGAACTACATGATCTTGTGCTAGGCTTAGGATTGGGTCTTGTCCATCACATCATTCTCCTAATGATGTGATCCCGTTATCAACGACATCCAATGTCCATGGTCAGGAAACCGTAACCATCTATTGATTAACGAGCTAGTCAACTAGAGGCTTACTAGGGACATGGTGTTGTCTATGTATCCACACATGTATCTGAGTTTCCTATCAATACAATTCTAGCATGGATAATAAACGATTATCATGAACAAGGAAATATAATAATAATCAATTTATTATTGCCTCTAGGGAATATTTCCAACACTTTGCCTCCTACATCAATTGGCAATTGCTCTACTTGCGAGCCATTAGATTCATCAAACTTCACATCTACTGTCTCTTCAACCTTCCGGGTGAAGTTTTTGTAGACATGGTAAGTGTGAGAGTTTGAGCCATAACCGAGTAGGAAACCCTCATGAGATTTAGGTGCAAATTTCGAACGGGGATGCTTATTAAGAATGTAACACTTGGAGCCGAATACTCAAAAAGTATCCA
>NW_021299519.1:0-1752 GCF_002162155.2 Triticum dicoccoides
GGCTACGAGCCTATACGCACTAACCATCTACGTGGGAGTAGTTATGGGTATCCCGACGTCGTGGTATCAGCCGAAGCACTTCAGACGTCAGCGACGGAGCAGCGCGCGCCGAATTGGACTGGAACGCCACTAGGCTAGGTCTGCTTTCGGCCGCCCTCGCAACGTGCAGGTGTGCTATGGGCGATGGGCCCAGACCCCTGTGCGCTTAGGTTTAGACCGGCGTGCTGGCCTCTCTGTTGTGCCTAGGTGGGGCTGCGACGTGTTGATCTTCCGAGGCCGGGCATGACCCAGGAAAGTGTGTCCGGCCAAATGGGATCGAGCGTGTTGGGCTATGTGGTGCACCCCTGCAGGGAAGTTAATCTATTCGAATAGCCGTGATCTTCGGTAACAGGACGACTTGGAGTTGTACCTTGACCTTATGACAACTAGAACTGGATACTTAATAAAACACACCCTTCCAAGTTCCACAGACAACCCGATGATCGCTTTTCCGCAGGGCGACGAGGAGAGGATCGCCGGGTAGGATTATGCTATGCGATGCTATTGGAGATGCTGCTTGGAGATGCTACCTGGATATGCTACTTGGAGATACTACTTGGAGGACTTCAATCTACTCTCTTCTACATGCTGCAAGAGGGAGGCTGCCAGAAGCGTAGTCTTCGACAGGATTAGCTATCCCCCTCTTATTCTGGCATTCTGCAGTTCAGTCCACTGATATGGCCCTTTACACATATACCCATGCATATGTAGTGTAGTTCCTTGCTTGTGAGTACTTTGGATGAGTACTCACGGTTGCTTCCCCCCCCCTTTTTCCCCTTTTCCTTTCTTTCTGGTTGTCGCAACCAGATGCTGGAGCCATGGAGCCAGACGCCACCGTCGACGACGACCCCTACTACACCGGAGGTGCCCCTACTACGTGCAGCCCGCTGACGATGACCAGGAGTAGTTAGGAGGATCCCAGGCAGGAGGCCTGCGCCTCTTTCGATCTGTATCCCAGTTTGTGCTAGCCTTCTTAAGGCAGACTTGTTTAACTTATGTCTGTACTCAGATATTGTTGCTTCCGCTGACTCGTCTATGATCGAGCACTTGTATTCGAGCCCTCGAGGCCCCTGGCTTGTATTATGATGCTTGTATGACTTATTTATGTTTTAGAGTTGTGTTGTGATATCTTCCCGTGAGTCCCTGATCTTGATCGTACACATTTGCGTGCATGATTAGTGTACGATTGAATCGGGGGCGTCACACTGTTAGATGTGCTGGACGCCCTCCTTCGGTGAGAAAAGAATCTAAGGTTGATAAGCTTATTCGCCAAGCAAACGAAAAGAAGAAGAAAAAAGAACAAATGGAGAAGAAAAAGGCTGCAATAAAGGAGAAGAAGGAAGCTGAAAAAGAGGTATCATTTCGAATATTACATTTTTCAGTTGTGAAAAAGAAGACCTAAATTCACACTTGTGAGCTCAGTAAAATTGTATTTGTTTCAGGCTCGCTCCTTGAATATGAAAAATAAAAGGTCCAGCAAAAAAAGAAAAACCTCAGAGGATGATATTCTACAACAAAATGCTATAGAACATATGGTATCTAATTCTTGCTCCCGGCTGTTTAGCAATATTTTTTCATGTATTTTACTGACTTCTTGCAATCTAAAACAGAGTCAACAAGATGTTTATTTGGATGGCCAGGCTTGTAGTATCACAGCTCAGGTATCTTTATTTCTCATCCTTTTATTTCTAGTAAACACTTGAGCAGCAATGT